>NC_134876.1:5380630-5395630 GCF_041734735.1 Babylonia areolata | reverse complement strand
CTCCTCCTCCTCCTCTTCCTTCTCCTCCCCCCTTCCTCCTCCTCCACCTCTTCCTCTACTATCGCGATCGCCTTCTTTGCGTACTTCACATATATAACAGGAGAATAACTGAAATCAATACGTCTGTTATGCAAAGATGTGCGAGAAAAAAAAAAGAAAAAAAGAAAAAAGAAGAAGAAAGAAACGAAGGCATACTTTTTTCTTTTCTTTTCTCCCTTTTTTTCTTTTTTTTTCTTTTGCCGCCCCCCCCCCCCCCCCCCTTTTTTTTTCTTTTTCCGATAAATTTGTTCTGTTGCGTCCATTGAGACAGATCTATGTAAGATTTCAAAAGGGCAGGGGAGGGGGAGGGAGGGGGCATGGGGAGGGGGGGGGGGGGCATTGGAGGGGTGGGGGAGGAGTGAGGAGGGACGAGACTGCAGGAGAAAGAAGATATTGTCCACGAAATAAATCTTCTTAAAAGAGAGAGAGAGAGAGAGAGAGAGAGAGAGAGAACAAAGAAGGACGCACAGTAAGGTCATGGTTGTCTCTGGCTGTCCGTCTGTTTTTTTTTATCATATATATATATATATATATATATATATATATATATATATATATATATATATATATATCTCTTTAAAAAAAAATCATTGAATATTTTATATAACTCTTTCAGATCTATCAAAGCGCTTTCCAACGACACACGTCAGTCAGACTCAAAGCACACAGAATCACACCTGAACACACACACACACACACACACACACACACACACACACTCTACCGCACTGCACTGCACTACACTACACTACACTACACTACACTACACTGCACTGCACAGCACTGCACTGCACTGCACTACACTACACTACACTACACTACACTACACTACACTACACTGCACAGCACAGCACAGCGCAACACACCACAGCACAGCACTACACTACACTACACCACACTACACTGCACTGCACTGCACTGCACTACACTACACTACACTACATTACACTACACTACACTACACTGCACAGCACTGCACTGCACTACACTACACTACACTACACTGCACTGCACAGCACTGCACTACACTACACTACACTACACTACACTACACTGCACAGCACTGCACTACACTACACTACACTACACTACACTGCACTGCACTGCACTACACTACACTACACTACACTGCACTGCACTGCACTACACTACACTACACTACACTACACTACACTACACTGCACAGCACTGCACTACACTACACTACACTACACTACACTACACTACACTGCACAGCACTGCACTACACTACACTACACTACACTACACTACACTACACTACACTACACTGCACTGCACAGCACTGCACTACACTACACTACACTACACTACACTACACTACACTACACAGGACTGCACTACACTACACTACACTACACTACACTGCACAGCACTGCACAGCACAGCACTACACTACACTTCACTACACTACACTACACTACACTTCACTACACTACACTACACAGCACTACACTACACTACACTACACTTCACTACACTACACTGCACAGCACTACACTACACTACACTACACTACACTACACTACACTACACTACACAGCACTGCACTACACTACACTACACTTCACAACACTACACTACACAGCACTACACTACACTACACTACACTACACTACACTACACTACACAACACTACACTACACAGGACTGCACTACACTACACTACACTGCACAGCACTGCACAGCACAGCACTACACTACACTACACTACACTACACTACACTACACAGCACTACACTACACTACACTACACTTCACTACACTACACTACACAGCACTACACTACACTACACTACACTACACTACACTACACAGCACTGCACTACACTACACTTCATTACACTACACTACACTACACAGCACTACACTACACCACACTACACTACACTGCACAGCACAGCACAGCACAGCACAGCACAGAACAGCACTACACTACGCTACACTACACTACACAGCACTGCACAGCACTGCACGGCACTGCACTACACTACACAGCACTACACTACACTACACTACACTACACAGCACAGAACAGCACTACACTACGCTACACTACACTACACTACACTACACTACACTACACTACACCACACCGCACTACACTACACCACACCACACCACACTACACTACACCACACCGCACTACACTACACGACACACCGCACTACACTACACCACACCGCACTACACTACACGATACCGCACTACACTACACTACACCACACCGCACTACACTACACCACACCGCACTACACTACACCACACCACACCGCACTACACTACACTACACTACACCGCACTACACTACACCGCACCGCACTACACTACACCACACTACACCACACCGCACTGCACTACACTACACCACACCGCACTACACTACACCACACTACACCACACCGCACTACACTACACTACACCACACCGCACTACACTACACGATACCGCACTACACTACACTACACCACACCGCACTACACTACACCACACCGCACTACACTACACCACACTACACCACACCGCACTACACTACACCACACCGCACTACACTACACCACACTACACCACACCGCACTACACTACACCACACTACACCACACCGCACTACACTACACCACACCGCACTACACTGCACTACACTACACTACACTACACTACACTACACTACACTACACTACACTGCACTGCACTACACTACACTACACTACACTACACTACACTACACTGCACTACACTACACTGCACTGCACTACACTACACTACACTGCACTACACTACACCACACCGCACTACACTACACTACACTACACTACACCACACCGCACTACACTACACTACACTACACTACACTACACCACACCGCACTACACTACACTACACTACACCACACCGCACTACACTACACTACACTACACTACACTACACCACACCGCACTACACTACACTACACTACACTACACTACACTACACTACACTACACTACACTACACTACACTGCACTGCACTACACTACACTACACTACACTACACTACACTACACTACACCACACCGCACTACACTACACTACACTACACTACACCACACCGCACTACACTACACTACACTACACCACACCGCACTACACTACACTACACTACACTACACTACACCACACTGCACTACACTACACTACACTACACTACACTGCACTACACTACACTACACTACACTACACTGCACTGCACAACACTGCACTGCACTGCACTACACTACACTACACTGCACTGCATTGCACTGCACAGCGCTGCACTTCAGTACACTACACAACACTGCATCGCACTACACTACACTGCACTGCACAGCACAGCACTGCATTGCACTACACTGCACAACACTGCACTGCACTACACAACACTGCACTGCACTGCACTGCACTGCACTGCACTGCAATCCAACGCAATACAATACAATACAATACAATACAATACAGTACCATGTAGTTCTTTTCCTAGACGTTCAGTCGTACACAACATTGTCAAATACGCTTGTCTGTCCAAAATGCATATATGTCATAAACACACGTCATTTCTGAAATGTTAGGTCTGTATTTCCATTGCCTTATTCGTGTGTATTGACTAGTTAATTAAAAGCCCTAGAAGTCTGACTGTACTCTTGTGTGTGCCTACTGCAAGTCACCGATAAGATTGGTGAAAATAAATGTCATCAGCCTTTTCGTCTGAAATGTAAGTCGACACATTATTTTCTGTGAAAGGTTCAGTGCGAATTTTTTTTAAAGGTTAAAAGAAACACATTACGTCGCATGGGGAGGAGCACAAGTGTAATTATTGAATTCATTGTATGGATTTATTTATCCTTTTTTTGTGGGCATAGAGTTGACTTCATCAAGATTTTGCGCCTTATAAATATTATTATTTGTAGTAGTAGTATTTTTATGTATTTATCTATTAAAAAAATTTTTTTTAAATATTTATTTATTTATTTATTTTATTATTTATTTATTTATTTTCTCAAGGCCTGATTAAGCGCGTTGGGTCACGCTGTTGGTCAGGCATCTGCTTGGCAGATGTGGTGTAGCATATATGGATTTGACTGAACGCAGTGACGCCTTCTTGAGCTACTGATACTGTATGGACAACATTTGCAGAAGCTCGTGTGCATGCAAAGGCCCACATAGTTACTCCCCTCACAGACACACACACACACACACACACACACACACACACACACACACTGCACGCAGAAAGACAGAAGAAAGAAAAAATGTGTGGATAAAGACACCCCTTTGATTTTATTTTTGCTTCCTTCTTATCCATTTTCTGACACTGGGACTTTTTTTTGTGTGCGTAAGGGGACACAACCACAATTTTCTCAATGAAACATACGTCGCTACACTGAGAGCGCCATCCACTATACACACATATATCTATCTATCCATCTATCTATTATATATATATATATATATATATATATATATATATATATATATATAGAGAGAGAGAGAGAGAGAGAGAGAGAGAGAGAGAGAGAGATTGTAATTTTATTTGTTTTCCTAACGAAGTGGATTTTTCCACATAATTTTGTCAGTGACAATCCTTTTGTTGCCGTTGGTTCTTTCACGTGGGCTAAGCGCATGCTGCACATGGGATCTCGGTTTATACTCTCCTCCGAATGTCTAGCATCAAGACCACGATTGAAGGTCTAGTGGAGTAGGGGGGTGGGGGGTGGGGGTGGGGGGGGCGTGAATACTGGCGACTGTGGGATTCGAACCAGTACTGACGGGCGCAATAGCCGAGTGGTTAAAGCGTTGGACTGTCAGTCTGAGGGTCCCGGGTTCGAATCACGGTGACGGCACCTGGTGGGTAAAGGGTGGAGATTTTTACGATCTCCCAGGTCAACATATGTGCAGACCTGCTAGTGCCTGAACCCCCTTCGTGTATATATGCAAGCAGAAGATCAAATACGCACGTTAAAGATCATGTAATCCATGTCAGCGTTCGGTGGGTTATGGAAACAAGAACATACCCAGCATGCACACCCCCGAAAACGGAGTATGGCTGCCTACATGGCGGGGTAAAAACGGTCATACACGTAAAAGCCCACTCGTGTGCATACGAGTGAACGCAGAAGAAGAAGAAGAAGAGCCAGTGCCAGTCTAGGCGAACGCGTTATCACTAATCCAATGCTTCACCTTGGGGCATACAGCGAGAAAGCTCAAGAGGGTCTTTGTCTTTTGTCCAAGTATTCCTTTCCTCTTTGTTTGCTGCAGTTTCATTTCTGGTTTGGGAGTTTCGTAAAGGTGTTAATGCATTCAGATTAAATCAGATGCATTGCTGCGAAAGTTTTACATGCCTTGAGGCCTGGGTGAATCTGTGTGTGTGTGTGTGTGTGTGTGTGTGTGTGTGTGTGTGTGTGTGTGTGTGTGTGCATGCGCGCGCGCGAGCGTACGTGTGGATGGGTGTGATCTTGACTTGTGTATGCACGTGGCTTGCATATTCAGGCGGACAATAACGTGGGGAAAAAATGCTGAACTAGCACGGTACGTGTCCGTGGTTGACGAGACACAATGACTTGGGTGCAGTATTATATATATATATATATATATATATATATATATATATATTGATCTCTTCTCTCTCTCTCTCTGTATATATATATATATATATATATATATATATATATATAATCATATCCATAAGGAAATTGGTACGTGTGCATGAATGTCTTGCATTGCATCAGTTAGAATTTTATATTGGGTAACTGTACTGACCCGGCTAGATATCCAATTTACTGAGAGTTTTGCTTTACTTCTTGATAATCATTACAACTACAAGGTGAATCACAGCTGGGCTGTAAAACAACAACAACAACAACAGCAACAAACAAAAAAACCAACAAACAAACAAAACACGCCCGAAATTTCGACCTCAGTGGAAAAAAAAAAAAAACTGGAAGAAAGAAAATTATATTTTATATAAATCTATAAATATATGTATGTCGCGGAAAAGCTGGGGAAATTTTAGACAGACTAAACCAGCCATATCATGACCCATGCCAAACTGAAAATTGATGACGTTAGTAGATATTCCAGACGGGCGCAATAGCCGAGTGGTTAAAGCGTTGGACTGTCAATCTGAGGGTCCCGGGTTCGAATCACGGTGACGGCGCCTGGTGGGTAAAGGGTGGAGATTTTTACGATCTCCCAGGTCAAAATATGTGCAGACCTGCTAGTGCCTGAACCCCCTTCGTGTGTATATGCAAGCAGAAGATAAAATACGCACGTTAAAGATCCTGTAATCCATGTCAGCGTTCGGTGGGTTATGGAAACAAGAACATACCCAGCATGCACACCCCCGAAAACGGAGTATGGCTGCCTACATGGCGGGTTAAAAACGGTCATACACGTAAAAGCCCACTTGTGTACATACGAGTGAACGCAGAAGAAGAAGAAGAAGGAAGAAAAAAAAAAGAGAAGAACTTAAAATGAAAACCGGAGAAACTCTCGCCCTTCCGCTACACAATGCGCGCCACGTTTTGAAAGATGCTTATCGCACGTTGCAACGTATAGACACACCTGTTGCGTCGATGGTGCACTGAGAATTTCGTGAAGCCTCTGGTATATCTCCAGCGCTCTCGCTCTCTCTCTCTCCGTGTCTCTCTCTCTCTTTCTCTCTCTGTCGCCCTTTTTCTGTCTGTCTCTCTGTGTGTGTCTGTCTCTCTCTGTCTCTCTAGCCCTCTCTCTCTGTCTCTCTCCAGCCCCCCTCCCCCCCCCTCTCTCTCTCTCTCTCTCTCTCTAGCCCCTCTCTGTCTGTCTGTCTCTCTAGCCCTCTCCCCCCTCTCTCTCCAGCCCCCCCCCCCCCTCCCCCCCCCCCCCCCCCCCCCCCCCCCGCCCCCGTCTCTCTCTCTCTTCCCCGGACGCAGATCAGCAGCTCTCTCTCAAGCTGGCGGTGTCTTACACCGAAATGACCCCTCCCTGTTGATGTTGACGGCTGGCAACGTTCTGCTTCATGCCAAATCGTGCTGAGATGTTTTCCCTACAAGCGAATTCTGCAGGAGAGGGGGGAGCGGGAACGGGAGGGGGGGGAGGTGAGGCGAGCTGGTGTGTCTGTAGAACAAAGAGAAACACTGCAAAAAGATGGCGGCCGGGCGAGATTTTTCTTTGTTTGTCTGCCTGCTTTTGCTTTGCTGCTTCACAAGTTCTTCGTCTCGTCAGATGGTGGGAGGGGGCCTGGGGGAAAGGGGGGTGAGGGGGGGGGGGGTGAGGATCACTTGTTGTTAGGGGGAGCCATGTGTTTGTACATGCTTGCTTGTCGCTTCGCTGGTGTAAAACATCGGTTGACAGAAGGAGGGTTTTAGGAGGTGAGGTGGGGGGTAGGGGGGGGGGGGGGTAGGAAGAGGGAGAGGTGGTTAATCGTTGAAATGAGTCAGGGAGGACTGAGGAGGTGGTTGGAAGTTGGAGGTTCAGTAGTGTGTGTGTGTGTGGGGGGGGGGATAGGGGCGGGGGAGGGGGGAGATGGAAGGGGAAGGGGGTGGGGGTGGAGGAGATGGAGGGGGTGGGATTTGATCACGTCGTGACCACCACACAAGTCGCATCCACGCCGAGTCATTCTACTGCTTTTTTTTTTTTTTTTTTCTTTTCTTTCCTTTTTTTTTTTTTTTTTTTTAAACTACCACAGTCAGCATCTCCAGCCCTGCTCTGCTGCTACTGCTGTCCTGTCTGGTATTCATTCCCGCTCCGTTCCGAAGTGATGACCCATGCTGTTGAGTAAACCGGTTAGCAGATGGTTTGCCCAGCTGTGTTTGTTTGTATTTTAGTGTTTCTTATTTCTCAGTCAGTTTACGGACATTTTTTTTTTTTTTTTGACACAGAAAAGACAAGTCACGATTAAAAGAGGAACACACAATCACAATACGCTACATTGATACCACACACACACACACACACACACACACACACACACACACACACACACACACATGTACATATGTATTCATTTTATTCTTCCTATCTCTCTCTCTCTCTCTCTGTGTATATATATATATATATATATATATATATATAGAGAGAGAGAGAGAGAGAGAGAGAGAGAGAGAGAGAGATGCACATCACACACAAGAACGTAACCCAAAGGATACACGTATAGATAGGAGAGAGAGAGAGAGAAATGGAAAGACAAGAGATATAGACACTGCATAGACAGACACACAGGCAGGCAGACAGACAGACAACTGGACAGACAGACCAATAAGGACAGAGGACTAACGTCTGCACTAGTTACACGACACAAGACAAGACAAGACAAGACAAGACAAGACAAGACAAGACAAGGCAAAGTCTTTATTTCGAGGATAATAGATAAGCACTGGTGTGCTTTTTACATCCAGTCCCCGCCCTGAGTAGGGTCTACACTACACATTGCTAAATAAAATGAATGCATGAAAGCATGATGTTAGTAGAGAAACATAACAGGGAAGAAAAAAAAAAAGGATAAAAATGATTTAAATAAAATAAAAATAAAACAAAACAGATATACCGAGAGTGTGTACACAGACAAGCAGGTAGGCAGACAGATGTACAGACAGACCCCTAGCGGAGGATGCCGCTTGCTCTGGTTATTAGACAGACGAGATATTCAGACACTGCATAGACAGATAGATATACAGACAGGTAGGCAGACAGACAGACAGACAGGCAGACACACAGACAGATACACAGATAGAGAGACGACGAAGACAGAATGACGCTTGCTCTGTTCATCTCAGTTCAATTCAGTTCAGTTGCTCAAGGAGGCGTCACTGCGTTCGAAAATATCCATAATTATATACGCTACACCACATCTACTTAATTAACAGATGCCTGACCAGCAGCGTAACCCAACTCTGGCGCTTGCTCTGGTTAGAGGACAGTGAACTAGTTCATCCACACCAATCGATGGCTAACAGCAGTCTCGTCACGACATGAAGTGCGGACTTCTATATCTGACCCATATCTTCAGATCTGCATTACGGATGATGGTGACTGATATTTGTTTTAAGACTGTGTCGTGCAAGTGAATGTGCAAAAAAGAAAGTGTACGCGGACGCATACATTGATACGTGTGTGTGTGTGTGTGTGTGTGTGTGTGTGTGTGTGTGTGTGTGTGTGTGTGTGTGTGTGTGTGTGTGCACCTGGTTCCTGAAATATATCCCTTCTTCAAGATGTCTTTTGATGCAAACGGACACCTGTGTTTTGGTGATACGCACGTCCATAACGTACCTCAGTTTCTTTCTCGGAGAGAGGAAGGAAGTGTAGACATTTTGTTTAACTCACTCAGTACGGCCAGTCCTCTCTTCTCCTCTACACAGACCCCTCGGATGTCCAGTGGGTGTCTGAATGACCCAACCTTTAGCTTCCGTCGTCAGAATTGTGGTATTCTTTGTCAACATTCACGTCTTCAGTATAAGAGCCTTCCGCTTGCAATATTTTGATGATGGTAACTGGGGTGAAACGCTGTTAACGTCGTCTCTTTCGCCGTTCGTATGGAGAGAGTTAATGTCCCCGGCCACACTTACAGGTGATCGAAGACATTTAGTTCAAATATCATATTTCATATTTGAATATTATGATTTATAAATTAATAAGTATATATAATTTGTAGGACAGGAAAGCAGGTTGTATGGTAAGTTGCAGGGAAGAGGATAGGCAGAGAGTGGAATTCAAGATGAATATTTGACATAAATGGATAAAAAAAATCATTGACTTTGTAAAAGTGAATTGTTGGTTTAACAAGAAAAAAATGACAATGAAATGTAATATATATATATATATATAAAGAGAGTTAACAACACCAACGTTACGAGTGACATTAGACGACACTCTGTCTCTTCCAGATTTGCGACAAATGCTACGTCATTATAATCACGCCACTTCCTTATAATTTCGCTCGAATTCTTTCCCTGATGTTTCTGTTGGATGATCTTGCTGTTCCTCCCACACATTCACACGTTCTCTCGCCAGCTCCGGTTATCGTTTATCGTGTGTGTGTGTGTGTGTGTGTGTGTGTGTGTGTGTGTGTGTGTGTGTCTGTTGTTTTTTTCTAAATTTTATTTATTTTTTAAAAATTATTATTATTACTACTACCTTTTTCTATATTATAATTATTATTTATTTATTTATTTATTTATTTATGCTTATCTATTATTTATTCCCCCTTTTTCTTTCTTTTTTTCTTTTTTTTCTTTTCTCAAGGCCTGACTAAGCGCGTTGGGTTACGCTGCTGGTCAGGCATCTGCTTGGCAGGTGTGGTGTAGCGTATATGGTTTTGTCCGAACGCAGTGACGCCTCCTTGAGCTACTGAAACTGAAACTGAAACTGTTTTCCCCTGACCTTACTGGTGTGATAATGCTCTTTTGTGCTGTGATTCTCTTCTACACATCAAAGAAGGAAACAAAAAAGACAGCAACAAAACAACAGCACACCTCACACATGTTGACCGTGGGGGAGTCCTATTGCTGGAGTTCAAAGACATTCCCGTCCGAACAAACTCGCTCACACCGCATCAGTCTTCCTGAGAGTATTTACCCCCTGCACCCCCACCCCCACCATCCCCCAGTGTTTACACACACACACACACACACACACACACACCACACACACACACACACACACACACACCACACACACACACACGCCAGCTTCTTTTAGCAGTTACAACCATCCCACGCAAAGCTATTCCATTTGTCGCCTAAACTGAGGCACAGCATTCAAGATGTCTGATACTTCTTCACACTCACCTTTTCTGTTCTGTTCTCCTCCCCCCCCCCCCTTTTTTTGACTCACTTGTGTAAACAAAGTGAGTATGTTTTAACCCGGTGTTCGGTTGTCTCTGTGTGTGTGTGTGTGTGTGTGTGTGTGTGTGTCCGTGGTAAACTTTAACATTGACATTTTCTCTGCAAATACTTTGTCAGTTGACACCAAATTAGGCATAAAAATAGGAAAAATTCAGTTCTTTCCAGTCATCTTGTTTAAAACAATATTGCACCTCTGGGATGGGCACAAAAAAATAAAAAAGAAGCCTAATTATATGCAAACAGCATCTACTGTTATATTTATATTTTTTTGTATTCTCTGAACTTGGCACTTTGACCTTTTATTCTGACACAACAACAAGAGGAGTCATTATTATCATTTTTTGTTCAAACAGGAACTTCTTTTGCTAAGCATGGAATTTTTATTTATTTTGCAAACGTTTTGGTGCAGATAGTAAAAAAGGGAAATTACTCTGTAATTAATGCTAGGGGACTTAATTTATCACAAGTGAGTCTTGAAGGCCTTGCCTCTCTTGTTTTTCTTTTTCTCTCCCCAAGGTGCTACTGAAACTGATTAAGTAGTTTGAGAGATCAGATCGGTCCAAACATTTAACACATAGGTCCAACTGTTCAAACAGATTGGTCCAATATTCCATCAGATCGGACCAGTGGTTTGTCATCTGTTCGGTCCAATGCACTCAAGGCCTGACAAACAGCGTTGGGTTATGCCGTTGGTCAGTCAGGCATCTGCCTAGCAGATGCGGAGTAGCTTATATGGATTTGTCTGAAAGCAATAACGTCTCCTCGAGAAATAGAAAAGAAACTAGACAATGGTCCAATTGATCGGTCCAATAGTCCAACAGTTCAGTCAAATACTCCAACAGATCGGTCCAATAGTCCAACAGATCAGCGCAGAGGTTCAACAGACCAAAGATTTGTGAGATCGAAGCTGCCTTCGGTAAGAAATAACTGTCCATGAAAGTACAGACAGACAGGAAGACACACACACACACACACTACACCACACACACACACACACACTATACCACACACACACACACACACACACACACAGGCGCGTGCCACACGACACGTTTTCCCTGTATGTGAAAAGGGAAGACTTTTAACAAACCCAAACCGCACTTTGCACAGGTGTGCGCTTACATCAAAGGAAACTCTAGTGGCCAGATATGTTACAGGACCCCGTCATCCACACACACACACACACACACACTACACTACACACACACACACACACACACACACACACACACACACACACACACAAACACACACTGACAATCAGAACCCACGGCAAAAATAGTTTTGTTTTCTGGTAAAATTCTGTAGAAAAAATCCACTCTGATATAGGTACACAAATATACATGCATGCACTCAAGACCTGACAAACAGCGTTGGGTTATGCCGTTGGTCAGTCAGGCATCTGCCTAGCAGATACGGAGTAGCTTATATGGATTTGTCTGAAAGCAATAACGTCTCCTCGAGAAATAGAAAAAAACAACTAGACAATGGTTCAATTGATCGGTTTAACAACCTCATAAGTAGGTCAACAGTTCAGTCCAATGGTCCAACAGATCGGTCCAATAGTCCAACATTTCGGTCCAATGGTCCAACAGTTCGTTTCAGTAGTCCAACAGATCGGTCCAATAGTCCAACAGATCGGTCCAATAGTCCAACAGATCAGCACAGAGGTTCAACAGACCAAAGATTTGTGAGATCGAAGCTGCCTTCAGTAAGAAATAACTGTCCATGAAAGTACAGACAGGAAGACACACACACACACACTACACCACACACACACACACACACACACACACACAGGCGCGTGTCACACGGCACGTTTTCCCTGTATGTGAAAAGGGAAGACTTTTAACAAACCCAAACCGCACTTTGCACAGGTGTGCGCTTACATCAAAGGAAACTCTAGTGGCCAGATATGTTACAGGACCCCGTCATCCACACACACACACACACACACACACACACACTACACTACACTACACTACACACACACACACACACACACTACACCCCACTACACACACACACACACACACACACACACACACAACACACACACACACACACACACACACACACACACACTACACACACACACACACACAACACACACACACACACACTACACACACACACACACACACACACACACACACACACACACACTACACACACACTACACACACACTCACACACACACACACACACACACACACTACACACACACTACACACACACACACACACACACACACACACACACACACACACACACACACAAGTCAAAACCACCGCCATCGTCACAGAGATAAGGAGACACAGTGAGGTCAAGATAAGAGCTGGTCAGTTGATGACGTGATGGGAACTGTGGTCATTCATCGACCAGCGTGGGTGAATGAAGTATGTTATGTTACTGACCTCAAGACAAAGCTAGTGTCGGTCGGTGGTCAGTCTGTCTCTCTTTCTGTCTTTAAGTCAGTCTGTCTATCTGTCTGTTTGCCTTTTTGTAAGTCTGTCTGCTTGTCTGTAAGTCTGCCAGACAGACAGGGATTGAGACAGACAGACAGACAGACCTACAGACACACAGGGATTGAGACAGACAGACAGACAGACCTACAGACACACAGGGATTGAGACAGACAGATCTACAGACAGACAGGGATTGAGACAGACAGACAGACAGACCTACAGACACACAGGGATTGAGACAGACAGACAGACAGACCTACAGACACACAGGGATTGAGACAGACAGACCTACAGACAGACAGGGATTGAGACAGACAGACCTACAGACAGACAGACAGACCTACAGACAGGGATTGAGACAGACAGACAGACAGACCTACAGACAGACAGACCTACAGACAGGGATTGAGACAGACAGACAGACCTATAGACAGACAGGGATTGAGACAGACATACCTACAGACAGACAGGGGATTGAGACAGACAGACCTACAGACAGACCTACAGACAGGGATTGAGACAGACAGACAGACAGACAGACAGGGGCTGAGACAGACAGACCTACAGACAGACAGGGGCTGAGACAGACAGACCTACAAACAGACAGGGATTGAGACAGACAGACCTACAGACAGACAGGGGACTGAGACAGACAGATCTACAGACAGACAGACAGGAGTTGAGACAGACAGACAGACAGATCTACAGACAGACTGGGGATTGAGACAGACAGACAGACAGACCTACAGACAGACAGGGGTTGAGACAGACAGACCTACAGACAGACAGACAGGGGTTGAGACAGACAGACAGACAGATCTACAGACAGACAGGGATTGAGACAGACAGACAGACAGACAGATAGACAGACCTACAGACAGACAGAGGATTGAGACAGACAGACCTACAGACAGGGATTGAGACAGACAGACAGATAGACAGACCTACAGACAGACAGAGGATTGAGACAGACAGACCTACAGACAGGGATTGAGACAGACAGACAGACAGACAGACAGATAGACAAACCTACAGACGGACAGACAGGGATTGAGACAGACAGATCTACAGACAGACTGGGATTGAGACAGACAGCCAGACGTACAGATGTGCAGACAGACAGACACATAATGAGGCAGACAGACCTACAGACAGACAGGCAGCCAGGGATTGAGACAGAAAGACAGACGTACAGACGTACAGACAGACGTACATAGAGACAGACGTACAGACTGACAGAAGTACAGACAGACAGAAGTACAGACGGACACATATTGAGGCAGGTAGACAGACAGACAGACTGGGATTGAGACAGACAGACAGACAGACAGACAGACAGACGCATAGACAGATATACATACAGACAGACGTACAGACAGACACGTATTGAGGCAGGCAGGCAGGCAGGCAGACAGGCAGGCAGGCAGGCAGACAGACAGACAGACAGACAGACTGGGATTGAGACAGACAGACAGACAGACGCATAGACAGATGTACAGACAGACAGACGTACAGACAGACACGTATTGAGGCAGGCAGGCAGGCAGGCAGACAGACAGACAGACAGACAGACAGGAATCCAAGAGGGGAGGAGGGGCCATCAAACAGACTATTTTCAGACCTCCGTTTCCGACGGCTGACCTG
>NC_134876.1:5373130-5375630 GCF_041734735.1 Babylonia areolata | reverse complement strand
CACTCCCTCACACACTCCTCACTCTCCATCACCAACACTCCCTCACACACACACACTCCTCACTCTCCATCATCAACACTCCCTCACACACTCCTCACTCTCCATCACCAACACTCCCTCACACACACACACTCCCCACTCTCCATCATCAACACTCCCTCACACACTCCCCACTCTCCATCATCAACACTCCCTCACACACACACACTCCCCACTCTCCATCATCAACACTCCCTCACACACTCCTCACTCTCCATTATCAACACTCCCTCACACACACACACATTCCTCACTCTCCATCACCAACACTCCCTCACACACTCCTCACTCTCCATCACCAACACTCCCTCACACACACATGCTACTCACTCTCCATCATCACCACTCCCTCACACACACACTGCTCACTCTCCATCACCAACACTCCCTCACACACACACTGCTCACTCTCCATCATCAACACTCCCTCACACACACACACATTCCTCACTCTCCATCATCAACACTCCCTCACACACACACTGCTCACTCTCCATCATCAACACTCCCTCACACACACACACACATTCCTCACTCTCCATCATCAACACTCCCTCACACACACACTGCTCACTCTCCATCACCAACACTTCCTCACACACACACTCCTCACTCTCCATCATCAACACTCCCTCACACACACACTGCTCACTCTCCATCATCAACACTCCCTCACACACACACTGCTCACTCTCCATCATCAACACTCCCTCACACACACACTGCTCACTCTCCATCATCAACACTCCCTCACACACACACTGCTCACTCTCCATCATCAACACTCCCTCTCACACACACACATGCTACTCACTCTCCATCATCAACACTCCCTCACACACACACTGCTCACTCTCCATCATCAACACTCCCTCACACACACACTGCTCACTCTCCATCATCAACACTCCCTCACACACACATACTACTCACTCTCTATCACCAACACTCCCTCACACACACACTGCTCACTCTCCATCATCAACACTCCCTCACACACACATACTACTCACTCTCCATCATCAACACTCCCTCACACACTCCTCACTCTCCATCATCAACACTCCCTCACACACACACTCCTCACTCTCCATTATCAACACTCCCTCACACACACACACTCCTCACTCTCCATCATCAACACTCCCTCACACATACACACTCCCCACTCTCCATCACCAACACTCCCTCACACACTCCTCACTCTCCATCATCAACACTCCCTCACACACACACACACTCCTCACTCTCCATCACCAACACTCCCTCACACACACACACACTCCTCACTCTCCATCATCAACACTCCCTCACACACACACACACTCCTCACTCTCCATCATCAACACTCCCTCACTCACACACACACACTCCTCACTCTCCATCACCAACACTCCCTCACACACTCCTCACTCTCCATCATCAACACTCCCTCACACACACACACACTCCTCACTCTCCATCACCAACACTCCCTCACACACTCCTCACTCTCCATCATCAACACTCCCTCACACACACACACACTCCTCACTCTCCATCACCAACACTCCCTCACACACACACTCCTCACTCTCCATCATCAACACTCCCTCACACACACACTCCTCACTCTCCATCACCAACACTCCCTCACACACTCCCCACTCTCCATCACCAACACTCCCTCACACACTCCTCACTCTCCATCACCAACACTCCCTCACACACTCCCCACTCTCCATCACCAACACTCCCTCACACACTCCCCACTCTCCATCACCAACACTCCCTCACACACTCCCCACTCTCCATCACCAACACTCCCTCACACACTCCTCACTCTCCATCACCAACACTCCCTCACACACTCCTCACTCTCCATCATCAACACTCCCTCACACACACACTCCTCACTCTCCATCATCAACACTCCCTCACACACTCCCCACTCTCCATCACCAACACCCCCTCACACACACACACACTCCTCACTCTCCATCATCAACACTCCCTCACACACTCCCCACTCTCCATCACCAACACTCCCTCACACACTCCCCACTCTCCATCACCAACACTCCCTCACACACTCCTCACTCTCCATCACCAACACTCCCTCACACACTCCCCACTCGCCATCATCAACACTCCCTCACACACACACGCACTCCTCACTCTCCATCACCAACACTCCCTCACACACACACTCCTCACTCTCCATCACCAACACTCCCTCACATACACACTCCTCACTCTCCATCACCAACACTCCTCACACACACACTCCCCACTCTCCATCATCAACACTCCCTCACACACACACACTCCTCACTCTCCATCACCAACACTCCCTCACACACACACACTCCCAACTCTCCATCATCAACACTCCCTCACACACACACACTCCTCACTCTCCATCATCAACACTCCCTCACACACACACTCCTCATTCTCCATCATCAACACTCCCTCACAC
>NC_134876.1:5363130-5365630 GCF_041734735.1 Babylonia areolata | reverse complement strand
ATGAGCGGCGTGGGAGTAATGCCATTGAAACGGTGCAGATGATGGGGCAGCAAAAAAAAAAAAAAAAAAAAAAAAAAAAAAAAAAGGCCGCACTTTGGGCAACAGACAATAGCACATTTTGGGTCTCGTCTCCTCTCCGAGTTGCTGGGATGGACGCTGCTTCTGGACGAGATCCTGAAGACCGGACGCCTCTTCTGAAACGCCAGAACTCCCTTGTAGACAGCCAGTCGTCGCGCGTTGTGGTCAGAGGCAAGGGTTTCCCACCCGAGTATTTGTATTTGTATTTGTATTTCTTTTTATCACAGCAGATTTCTCTGTGTGAAATTCGGGCTGCTCTCCCCAAGGAGAGCGCGTCCCTATACTACAGCGTCACCCTTTTTTTTTTTCTTTTTTTTTTTCCCTGCGTGCAGTTTCATTTGTTTTTCCTATCGAAGTGGATTTTTCTACAGAATTTTGCCAGGAACAACCCTTTTGTTGCCGTGGGTTCTTTTACGTGCGCTAAGTGCATGCTGCACACGGGACCTCGGTTTATCGTCTCATCCGTGTGCGGGGGGGGGGGGGGGGGGGGGGGGGGGGGGGGGGGAAGGAAAAATCTCTCACCCTATAAACCTTTGTTCATCTTTGAATGGTAGAGCCTAAAAAGCCTCTTTGTTGTTATTCTTCGTTCTTATCTGTAAGGCTTCGATTATCCTTTACTCCTCAATTGTCCTTTTCTCCTCAATTGTCCTTTTCTCCTCAATTGTCATTCTCAGGCATCTGCTCAGCACATGTGGTGTAGCGTATATGGATTTGTCCGAAAGCAGTGACGCCTCCTTGAGTAACTGAACTGAAATGAACTGAGCTGAACTGTCCTTTTCTCTTGACCCTTTCCCCACAACTTCACCCCCACATCCCCTTTCAACCCCCCCTCCGCCCCCCCACATCCTCTTTCAAACCGCCCTCCCGCCCCACACATCCCCTTTCAAACCGCCCCCCCCCCCCCCCCGGCACCCCACATACCCTTTCACCCCCCACCTCCACCCCCACATACCCTGGCAAGGAGAGGGGACGTAGCCACGCCGCAGTGCACCAACCTACCCTCCTACCCTCTAAGCGGAAGAGTCCACTTGAAGCGAAGGAAATAATAACAGAAGTATGCCTTTACACCCTTGATGCACGTGAATTAAGGCACTGAAATGTCCACACACCCCCAAACCCTGAACTATGGCCTCCATACATTCCTGCTGCTTTCAAAACACTTGCCAGAAGAAATTAATTTCAATGTCTGCTTGTGAACCATCAGTGGTGTAGGTCTTGGCTAGTCAGGGCGTCCGATTGTATTATGAAGGGAGACTTTGTAAGTCCTGCTAAAGTGACCAACATTAAAACTCTCCCCTTATCTCCCGATAAGAGAGGAAAATGATAAGGCAGAAAAAGAAGAAGAAGAAATGCATAATTAGAAACGTTCGTCTTATCATTTCAAAGGAGATAGTGAGAGAGGAGATGGTTATTATATCCCCATTCCCTAAAGCAGTGTTAATTACTACTCGCTTTCTGTGACGTATCCGACAGTCGCTTTGACAACAGTTTTGAAACCAGACCAGTTTCGTTGGTTGTGGTGTGTGTGTGTGTGTGTGTGTGTGTGTGTGTGTGTGTGTGTGTGTGTGTGTGTGCGTGTGTGTGTGTGTGTGTGTGTGTGTGTGTGTGTGTGTAGTCAATTTTAGCAGGAAGAACTCGTTAGAAGCAGTGAGGTGGGTGGGTACGTAGGTAGGTAGGTAGGTAGCAGGTCGGTAGGTAGGTGGGTGTAGGCTAAATGAAAACAAACAAACAACTATCTACCTAAGTAAGTTAAACCTTTTTAAGCACAACTGTCCTCCCCTGAAAAAAACAACAACAGCAGCAGCAACAACAACAACAAACATAAACAACTACGGGTGTTTCGATCAGTCAATCAATCAAATATTCAATCAAACAATCAATTCAATAACTAAGCCTAACCTCCCCTTAAAAGTACGAAAAAAAACCCTCCTGATCTGGTGGAGCTTCAAAAAGAGTTCAAACAATCTGTCCTTAAAAAAAAAAAAAAATTAAAGATTTTTAAAATCAGTCATTCAATCGATAAATATCCAGGCCTATCCTACCTTTACCTGTACACCAAAAAACTGCTGATCTATCGGTGTTTCAAGAAGGGTTCGTTCAGTGCGATATCCTCAGGATATGAACACGACCCTATCTCCATACCACCTCCCTTCTTTTCTTTTTTTTCTTTCTTCTCTCTCTCTCCTTTTTAATCGCGCCTAAAACGTGTATCACTCTTATCTGTGGCGAAACTGAAGGAGTGGTGTCACTTCATTTTATCATCATCAGCAGCAGCAGCAGCAACAGCAGCAGCAGATTCATCATCAACATCATCATCATCATCAACAACATCATCCTCATCTCATCAACAGCAGCAGCAGCAGCAGCATCACTACCACCACCACCACCACCACCATCATCATAATCATCATCATCACCACCA
>NC_134876.1:5328130-5338130 GCF_041734735.1 Babylonia areolata | reverse complement strand
ACGCTCAACAGGTAGTGTTGTATGTAATCCCCCACCCCCACCCTCCCACCACCACGCTCCCCCATGCACATTTTGTTCAGTCGTAAAAACCACATCTCTGTCCGCTTTCGGTCGAACAGTGCTGAGCCATCATTAATATAACTCTTCGTTTCGTTTCGCGTGTGGGGCAAGTGAGTTCGAATCGTCGGGTCCGTCCCCACTTTCCCAGACACTGCCCTCCCCCCCCCCCCCCCCTCCCTCCCAAATCCCCCCCCCCGGCCCCCCCTCGTCCTCCGCCACCTCCACACTTCCCTGCAACACCCTCCCACTGCGCTCTCCACCGCTCCCCTGTCGGTCTCCTCTCCCCTCCTCATTTATCGTTCGTCGCCCTTTCATTTCGTTTCAGCCCTTATTACCTCCCACGCGCATCTTTTAGTTTTCTGTGGAAATGCTTCGGAAGCAGGTTTCTTCAGCGTCGTTTTTTTTTTTTTTTTTTTTTTTTGTAGATTCCCCCCCCCTCCCCTAGCCTCTGTGTATGTGTGTGTGTCTCTCTCTGTGTGTCTTTTTCTGTCTCACTCGACTCCAAGACCCAAAGAATCTTATATATATATATATATATATCCCTCCCCCTTCTCTCTCTCTCTCTCACTCTCTCTCTCTCTCTCTCCTCTCCTCTCCTATCTCCTCTCCCCCCCTCTCTCTCTCCTCTCCCCCCTCTCTCTCTCTCTACCCCTCCCCCCCCTCTCTCTCTACCCCTCCCCCCTCCTCTCTCTCTCTCTCTCATCACAATCGCTACAGGGCAGCTTCAGAGGGGGATTAGCTCTGATGTGATAGCAATCCTGCAAAGTGAGCAAATTCTGCGTGAAATGGAAAATGAAAGGGAGAGAGACAGAGTGACACACACACACACACACACACACACACACACACACACACACACATCTCATCTCTCTCTCTCTCTCTCTCTCTCTCTCTATATATATATATATATATATATATATATGTATATATATGTATATATTTTATATATATATATATATATATATATATATATATATAAAGAGAGCGAGAGAAAGAGAGAGAGCTGGCTCAGTTGCCTATTTGTGACGTCAACAAGACTTTTTTTTTTTTTTTTTTTTTTTTGCAACAGCAGCAGCTGAGACGACGATCGATCTTTCTGTACATACCCCCCCTGCCCCCCCCTACCCTCTACTCCTCTCCGGCCATCTCTCCACCCACACATCCACACACCCACCCACCCCTCCAACATCCATCCAACAGGCCCCTGTCACGGTCTATACCACACACACTGGTTCAGTGTTCTCTCTCTCCCTCCTCCCTCTCTCCCTTTCTCTCTCTCTCTCTCTCTCTCTCTCTCTCTCTCTCTTGTGACCACCTGTGCGCTCGCATTCAGTACACACACACACACACGCACACGCACATACACGCACACACACACATACACATACACACGCACGTACGCACACACACACACACACGCGCACGCACGCACGCACGCACGCACGCACACATACATACATACATGCTCACAGGCACGTGAGCGCGTTCGCACACCCACACCTATACCCACGTGCACACACACACACACACACACACACACACACACACACACTACCTCCCACCTCCCCCCCTCTCTCCCCTCCTCCTCTCCCCAACCCCCCACACACATGTCTCCCAGCTCGGGGGTAGGGTGCCCACCGCCCCCTCCCCTTCCCCCCTCCCCCTTCTCCACCACTTCCCCCACTAGCCCCCACCCCCACCCCCACCCCCCCAACACACACACACACACACACTCTGTACAAGTTTTCACTGTAGCCTGCCAGATGTCACATCATGTGGATTGCCTGGCCTGGGCCAACATAGTTCGTTCTCGTTTTGTAGCCTGCAATTTGTGCGAAATAAACCGCATGCTTTGATCCAAGCGGACGAAGGGTGTCAGTTTGCTTTCATCTTTTTTTCTTTTCTTTTTTTTAACACATGGTTTATATTGCGTATGATTGTTTTTTTGCTTTGGCTTTGTTGCACACATGATGATAAATCTAGTTGTGTGTTTGATTGCGTTTTCTGTGAAACCTTTCATACCTCCAGTTGGGTTAACAGGTTAATTAAATCTCAAATCCCGAGATCTTGAAGCCCCTCCGCTCCGCCCCCCCCCCTCCCTCTCACCCATCTCACACACACACACACACACACACACAGTGTCATTATTTCCGTTTTGTTTTTTCAACTTTTGAAAGGTCTCTGGTGTGTGTATTGATCCCTCTTCTGCGTTGAAAGTTAAAGCTTCACACATGTATGTATATAATTATCGTTAAGGGGAATATATATATCATACTGTTCTTTTGTTGATTATTCTTTCTATTTTCATGTGATTGTGATGAAACTGAGTATTGATATATATTTTTTCTTTTGTTTTGCTGGGGGGGGGGGGGGGGGGGGGTTCTGAAGAATAGTGGTTAACATTAGGCTTAAACGTTTCTTTTGGGTTTGACTATTTCTCATGATTATTCCCAACAGTGATCGTTTTTGCATCGTGTGTGATGATGATATGGTTTTGTGGAAAGTAGGATTTTGTGTTGTGATTACTGGTAGCCCACATACAGCATTGTGTTGTGATGTATTTGCTGTGATGGGGTTGGGTTGGATCTTATTGTGTTGTGTTGCATTGTGATATTATTGCAGCGCATTGTGGTGTATTGTGTTTATGACATTGTCATTACAAATTTCTTTGTATGAAAAATCCGGCTGTGAAGGGGCTTCTTATGCATACCGTCATAGTACATGCAGCAACACCCACTTTGTTCTTTCAATCTGAATACACGTATAATATATATATATATATATATATATATTTTTTTTTAAACCAGTCAGAAAGGAGTGACACTATTCAAATGGAATACAGGTCAGTTCATTTTCAGACTTCAGCAACGTTGATCACCATTGATAACACAGCGGAAATGAATAAGTTACTGGTTATTCTTTCAAACAAACAAACAAAAAAAACAAAAAAAAAACAACAACAACAACAACTCATATTTACATGTTTTTCCCTAACTGTATGTGTGCAGGTATCTACCTAAGTCAACAACAACAACAAGCACACTTGAGACAGAAGATAAAAAAATCCACTTCAAACTTCGACGTCCGGAGAAAAAAAAAAAACGAAAAAGAAGTGAACGATCTCTCGCGGTCGGACATAGGTAAACAGAACGGTCGTTCCACACACACACACACAAAATGCATGTTGAAATCAGCGTGGCCCTTAACTTCCTCATCTCCTACCTCTATAACAAGCTGCCCCGCCGGCGGGTGGATCTCCTGGGCGAGGAGCTGGAAAAGGGCCTGAAGAAGAAGTTCGAGGGCCACTGGTACCCGGACAAGCCCTTCAAGGGCTCAGGTTTCCGCTGTGTCCGCTGCAACGGGGAGAACGTGGACCCGGTCATCGTGACGGCCGTCTTCAACGCGGGGCTGGACCTACAGGAGGTGAAGGACTACATCCCCGAGGAGATGACGCTGTGGATCGATCCCTCCGAGGTGTCGTACCGCATCAGCGAGAAGGGGCCCATCAAGGTGCTGTACACGGACCGGCAGGAGGACGGCGAGGCCAGCGACACCATGGACCGCGAGGTGCAGGCCGCCAACCACACCTTCAACCCAGAGGCCCTGTCCTTCCAGCCCATCGACTCCATCTCCTCCTCCCTGTCCAACCTCAGCCTCTCCCCTTCCTCCCCCGTCCCACCCCCAGGCACGTGGAGCAGCAGCTCCGTGTCCCCCTCCTCCGCCCTCTTCTCCTCCCCCATCCCCGCTATGCCCCCCCAGCAGCAGCAGCCCCACCACCACCCCCACCCTCACCCCCACCACAACCACCCCCACCACCCCCACACCCACCCGTCGGGCAGCTCCTTCCAGCAGCCCCCGGCGGCGCCCCCGGTCTTCATGGGCAAGTCGTCCAACACCACGCCTCAGTTCACCGCCGCCTCTTTCGCCGCCACCAAGTTCGGATCCACCAAGCTCAAGTCCCAGGCCAAGCGCCCCACCCGCCTGTCGCCCACGGAGCTGGGCAACTACTTCCGGCAGCAGCAGCGCGCGGGCTTCAGCGTGGCGCCCTCCCCCCAGCGGCCCCGCTCCCTGTCGCCCCGGGACCCCCGCCTGGAGTTCCTGATGGACAAGCAGACCCGCCTCTACACCCGCGGACAGCTGTCGCCGCAAGGTCACCACAGCCTGGTCCAAACCCTGCAGCACCAGCAGCAGCACCAGCAACAGCAACAACAGCTGGGCTTCCCGCCCTCTGCCCCTCAAGGCCCCGCCTCCCCCAACAACGGGAACCTGCCTCTGCCGCACATGGGAGGGGGAGGAGGTGGAGCAGGAGACGCCCACCACCACCACCACCACTCCACCTCCCCGCACCTGTCCCCCAACAACGGCATGGCGGCCTTCCCCGAGATGCTGAGCCAGGGTTCGGGTCCCGGGCTGCACTCCCCGGCCCAGTCGCTGTCCCCTGAGGGCCACAAGACGTTTCTGGACGGCCTTCAGCAGCTGGGCGCCGTGCACGGCTACCCCGGGCACCTGCAGCACTTGTTAGTGGCCAACTGAGCCCACCCCCCACCACCAACCCCACTCCCCTCTCCTCTTCATCTCTCTCTACTGAATCGCCTTTCTGCCTGGGTTCCTCCTAACCCTGCGCTATGAAAAATAAAAACAACAAAAAACAAACAGAAGGGGTCTGACCTGCTGAAACGGGGCATCAGCAAGCACTGTAACTGCGGACGTGCTGACGGGGACTTTGGAGATTGCACGTGCAGCTGTTTTGTTGCGGAGCTGACGTTGCTTTGTACCGTTGTTGTTCCCTTCTCCATTCTTTCTGGAAAAGAGAGAGAGAGAGAGAGAGAGGTTTGGGGGGATGGAAAGAAACAGACTTGCACGATGGATGGAGAAAGAAAAAGAAAAAAAGAGTTCTTCTTATTTCTACTGAAAATACGAGTATGAACAGCACTTTTTTCTTTTCTTTTTTCTTTTCTTTTCTTTTTTTTTTCTTTTTTTTTTGTTCTTTTTCTGAAAGTTTTTTTTTCTTTTCGTTTTTTATTGTTTTTTTTTTTGTTCCCGATGTGAAGTTCCATGAACTCAGCATGGTGTTTGTTCCCTGACATTACAATGATCCATCAAAGACTCTCTCTCTCAAGTCTGTCATCATCCATGACAGTCATGACATGTGCGAAACGCGCAAAACTGTTGACTTTAATGATTCCATTTCTGTTGTGATTTTTTTTTTTTTTTTTTTGTATCATTATTTTCTTTAGTTTTTGTTTTGACCAGTCCTTTGTTTTAATACATAATATTGAATTTGCGGTAGTTTTTTTTTTTTCTTCTTCTTCTTTTCTCCAGTGACTTAGTTCTCTGATGTTTGTTTCTCTTGTATGATTTTATCTTGCCAGTTTTGTCAGGGTGTGCAGGGAGAGGCGCTGTATGGGTTGTGGATGTAGAGTAGATTTAGCTTCCACTTTCTGCTATGGTAGTTTCGTACATTTTTTCCAACATGGTGGCGTTTTGTTATTATGGTTGGCTGGTTGGTTTGTTGATGATATGAGCTGTGTTTTTTTGATAACCTTTATTGCCGAGATTGTTACGATGATTGTTGGAGAATTTGTTATATATAATACATATATATATATATAATGAGACGTTGATTTGAGATTGATTCCTGATTAGTTCCTTCTGTCTGAGACAAAAAAAAGATGATTATATTGGGAGGAAATCCTACTTGTTGTTGATGAAAGGTTCGGCAATATCAGAGTAAATCGGTATCATGATGGTTGTTTTTGGTGTTTGTGGGAGTTCAATTCCAACCAAACATCGTACGCTCGCGCCTGCACACACACACACACACACACACACACACACACACACACACACACACACACGCACGCACTGTTCACGTGGTTGGTTTCACAGTCAGCATTGAACAACTTGGCACAAAGGGACTGGACAGAAGTGGTCAAATGAACGGTAATTATCTCTCTATGTGTGTGTGTCTCTCTCTATCTGTCTGTCTCTCTGTCTCTGTCTCTCTTTCTGTGTCTCTGTCTCTGTCTCTGACAGGTAAAATCAGCTTAGCAGCTGTTGAAAATAAGAATGGAAAACTGAGTCACCATCGCATCGTCCATGTGTGTGTTTTTCATGGCGTACATGGTTTGTCTGACACCGTTCTGGTGAATAAAGAATTAAACTCTCATGGAAAGAGAGAGAGAGGAGGGGGATGGGGTGGGGGTAGTGCGGGGGCGGAGAGGACAGTGTGTTTGTATGCTGATGTTTTGTTGTTTTAACCTCTCAACTCTGCTGCAAACAACAATTTTTATTTATTTATTTAATTTTTTTGTTTCAGTTGAGAAACGTTTGATCAGGCTAACTACACTAGTGACTGTACTTTAATGTATTAATTCAATTTAACACGACTGTAACTCTCTCTCTCTCTCTCTCTCTCTCTCTCTGTCTGTCTCTCTTCATGTTAGGTAGTGGGATTTTTTCCTCAACGGAGACATTTTTATAGATTAAAATGTCGGGAAATTCAAATAGCTATCTGCTTCTGTGCCATGTCTTGTCTATTTTCTGTTGAACTGAAATTAAACTTTTGGCTGTTAGATGGCCTTACCAATGTGTAGGGTCAATGGTTCTATGACAGAAAGTTCTGCATGTGTCGAGAATTACAGATGGCCAAGACTCTGTTATGTCATGGTGGGTTTGTCAATGGTTCTATGACAGTAAGTTCTGCATGTGTCGAGAATTACAAATGGCCAAGACTGTGTTATGGCATGGTGGGTTTGTCAATGGTTCTATGACAGTAAGTTCTGCATGTGTCGAGAATTACAGATGGCCAAGACTGTGTTATGGCATGGTGGGTTTGTCAATGGTTCTATGACAGTCAGTTCTGCATGTGTCGAGAATTACAGATGGCCAAGACTCTGTTATGGCATGGTGGGTTTGTCAATGGTTCTATGACAGTAAGTTCTGCATGTGTCGAGAATTACAGATGGCCAAGACTCTGTTATGGCATGGTGGGTTTGTCATTGTGGAGGCTTCTATGTGGACAAGCTGTCATGATGTGTGCGCATGCATCACCTCCACACACACATACACACACACACACACACACACACACACACACACACACACACACACTGAATTTTACACTTTCATCTCTCTGTCTCTGTCTGTCTCCATCTTATTCTCTCTCTCTCTCTCTCTCTCTCTCTCTCTCTCTCTCTCTCTCTCTCTCTCCTCTTCTCCCTGTCTCTGTCTGTCTCTGTCTCTGTCTCTCTGTGTGTGTCTCTCTCCTCTCCCTCACTCATTCATAGTCGGGGCGACTCGGCAAACATTCACGCACAACAAATTATCGAAGAAGGAATTCTGTTACTATGGCTTGTCCATTTTTCCACTTGTTGATGTCCAGCTCTGATGGCGACAGATTGTGTGATAATGTGTTCTCTGGGACGACGCAGAAGATTGCGTTCTCGATGGTGACGCAGAGCAGTATGCTCGTTGTAATGACGCAGATGGTGCGTTCTCTGTGTCGACGCAGAAGAACGTGTTCTCTGTAACGACATAGAAGAAAGCGTTCTCTGCTTTGCCACAGAAGACTGTGCTCTCTGTAATGACGCAGAAAAACGTGTTTACTGTGCTGACGCAGAAATTTTTTTGTTCTCTTTCATGACGCGAAAGAACGTATTCTCACTGATGACGTGGAAGAATGTACTTCTAAAGAGCCTCAAGAAAATGAGTTGACAGTGTTGGTGCAGAAGAGTTCTCTGTTGCCAAAACCTGGTGAAAAGTCCAGACATTAACCAAAAGCCCTTGTCAGATGAAACGTCGAAGCTACAATTTGTTTTTCGGGCTGGAATGAGCCGTCTGATTAGGACTGTCCCACATTGGATACAATTTGACAGATAACTTTGACAGACCAGTCTTCGCTGAGCAGTTGTTACGTTACTAAGTACTGAGGGGTTTTAAGTTTGACCAACTTTGATAGCTTAGATATTAGCGTATGATTTTCAGGCCAGACCAATATCTGTCCAGAGCTGAATGAGATTTAAACATAAATAAAACATGGTAGTCTCATCTACTTCTCGGACACGTCTTTTGTAGAGAGCATCTCAACCTTCCTGACTAACCCTACAGGTTTCTGTATCTCTCGGGCCTAGCAGGTGTTCAAAGTACACATCCAAATGAAGCGTGGCGTTCATGTGGTTTTAATTAAACAAGAATCGATCGCCGCACTAGCATAATCATCGTCCTCGTCATTGATCGAACATGTAAAAGGAATCGAAACGAAGGGCACGAATAACAGGAGAAAAAAGCGACTTATTCTGACATTGAAATACCGTAGCTCCGACGTTTCGTTTAACTTGGGGCATTAACTGGATGCTGATTGGCCGAGATGGGATGGACGTTGTTACAGCTGTGTGAAACCGATGTGTGCATTGGTCCCCAACGTAGCGGGAGTTGAGACGTTGAATGTGATTGGTCAATATTTGTTTTTTTTTTGTGTGATTATTCCCTTAGCGGTGACATATGTGATAATGATTGCCTCGTTTGAGTTCTCTAAACCCCCACCCCCACGTATTCCCCCGCACCCCCACCTCACCCCCACCCTTCAACGTCCATCCCCTGTCGGAGCAAGAATTGGAAACAAGACGCTTTGTTTCCTTTCGCTCCTCATCCAGCTCCTTCACCCACTCCTTCCCTTCCTCACCCCCCACCAACGTCCTCTCCCCTCCCACTATCCTTCATCCATTTAGCAAGGTCTGGAAATACATCGTTTTATTGCATTTGTTCTTTGAGGATTGACAATATATTGCCCCATTTCTTCACCACCACCACCACCCCTAACCCCTCCGCCCCCCGATCCCTCTTTGGTGTTGGGTCAGTCACGAACTGATTGTATATTGCTTCGTTTTTAGTTTCCCTTCCCCTGCTTAAGCACATACTGCTTCTCTTGGATTTTTTTTTTTCGCTGAGGAAGGAGGCACTACCCTTTGATGTTGACTACGTTTGTGTGAGAACTCGGTACTGTTCAGCCTCATTGCTTCATCTCATTTTCCATCGCGAGAGTAAGACATTGACTCTTATCATTGCCTCCATCTCCCAGTTGTTTAAAACGAACACGAAGCTAAAATCACCCAGGCAGACTTTTTGACAGCGGAGCCTTTTCGTGTCGTTAGTAGAATAGTAACTACAACTTTCACACAAGATGACACTCCATGATTATTTTGTAATTGTGACTGGACGTACGTTAAGTTATATTTTCCTGGTGATGTAAACATGTTGAAAAAAGTGTTTGTGTATATTGATGAAGAGAATGTAAAAATTATTATATATAAATATAACTTATATATTCATATTCTTTCTACGGAGGTTGTATTCTGGTACAAAGGTGGCTATATATCTTTTCTACGTTCATTGTTCATTGTTGGATGCTTACTTTTTGTACCGATTTTATTTCATACTCGGCATAGTGCGAGACTGCTTGTCCATAATTATGATGATTATGTATCCTTGTTTCTACGGAATGTAGAAAATGTCATGCACTGTCTTAACTATGATGGTTACAAATTGATATGATTTCCTCCATCTCCCCTTTTTGTTCAAGGTGATCAGGATGCTGATCTGATTAGTGTATATTGGTTATAAGAGAAGAAGAATGGCTGTTGGACGCGGTTTTTTTGTTTTTGTTTTGTTTTTTTAAAGAATAATTCAAATCTCCTTACAATCCCCATTTTCCATGTTTTCTTTCTTTTTTTTTTTTTTGGCCCTTATTTTCTTTCACAATGGATATTTCAGTTCCATGTGATGTCCGGATTTACAAGAGATGACAGGTTTATTTTGTGCTTCACATGTCTGAACACAAGTGATACAGAGCCATCAAGTTCTCAACCTCAATCCCACACAAATAATTACGATTCCGAAGGAATTTACACAAAGGATTTGGAGAATATATATGCACAAATTA
>NC_134876.1:5320630-5323130 GCF_041734735.1 Babylonia areolata | reverse complement strand
CGTAAAAGAGCCCACGGCAACAAAAGGGTTGTCCCTAGCAAAATTCTGTAGAAAAATCCACTTCGATAGGAAAACATTGTTTTTTAAATGCAGGCAGAAAAGAATACGAAAAAAATGGATGGCGCCGTCAGTGTAGTGACGCGCTCTCCCTGGGGAGAGCAGCCCGAATTTCACACAGAGAAATCTGGTGTGGAAAAAAAGAGTAATGCAATACAATACAATACAATACAATACAATATAATACAAGAGAGGCAAGGCCTTCAAGACTCACTTGTGATAAATTACGTCCCCTAGCATTAATTACAGAGTAATTTCCCTTTTTTACTATCTGCACCAAAACGTTTGCAAAATAAATAAAAATTCCATGCTTAGCAAAAGAAGTTCCTGTTTGAACAAAAAATGATAATAATGACTCCTCTTGTTGTTGTGTCAGAATAAGAGGTCAAAGTGCCAAGTTTAGAGAATACAAAAAATATAAATATAACAGTAAATGCAGTTTGCATATAATTAGGCTTCTTTTTTATTTTTTTTGTGTCCATCCCAGAGGTGCAATATTGTTTTAAACAAAATGACTGGAAAGAACTGAATTTTTCCTATTTTTATGCCAAATTTGGTGTCAACTGACAAAGTATTTGCAGAGAAAATGTCAATGTTAAAGTTTACCACGGACACACAGACACACGGACCCCCCCCCCCCCCCCCCACACACACACACACAGACAACCGAACACCGGGTTAAAACATAGACTCACTTTGTTTACACAAGTGAGTCAATAATAGTACAAAGAAACTCCAAAGTTATACAACGTAAGATGACACACTATGGAGCCGTATACAACATGGGACATAACATGCAATGGACAAAATATTACGGTGGAAGATGATAATCAATGAAAAAAAATGACACATTGATAGATGGATGATTAAGTCTTAACATTTAATGTCACAGCCGGCGCTTCCATGGGCCAACACATCCTCCTGCCAATAGAGAGAGAGAGAGAGAGAGAGAGAGAGAGAGAAAGAGAAAGCGAGAGACAGACAGACAGAATGAGACAGAAAGAGAGTGAGAGCGACAGACAAAGAAAGAGAGAGTAGGAGAGAGACAGACAGACAGACAGACACAGAGACAGACAGACAGATAGACGGACAGACAGAGACAGAGACGGACAGACAGACAGAGACAGAGACAGACAGACAGACAGACAGACAGAGACAGAGACAGACAGACAGACAGACGGACAGACAGACAGACAGACAGAGACAGACACAGACAGAGAGAGAGAGACAGACAGACAGAGACAGAGACAGACACAGAGAGAGAGACAGACAGACAGAGACAGACACAGACACAGAGAGAGAGACAGACAGACAGACGGACAGACACAGAGACAGAGTGAGACAGAAAGAAAGCGAAAGCGACAAAGAAAGAGAAAGTGGGAGAGAGAGGGAGGAGGGGAAGAGAGAGAGAGACAGAGAGAGAGAGAGACAGACAGACAGACACAGAGAGACACAGACACAGAGAGAAAGACAGACACAGAGACAGAGTGAGACAGAAAGAAAGCGAAAGCGACAGACAAAGAAAGAGAAAGTGGGAGAGAGAAGGGGGAGGGGAAGAGAGAGAGACAGACAGACAGACAGAGACAGACAGACGGACAGACACAGAGACAGAGGGAGACAGAAAGAGAGCGAGAGCGACAGATAAAGAAAGAGAGAATGGGAGAGAGAAGGGGGAGGGGAAGAGAGAGAGACAGACAGACGGACAGACACAGAGACAGAGGGAGACAGAAAGAAAGCGAAAGCGACAGACAAAGAAAGAGAAAGTGGGAGAGAGAAGGGGGAGGGGAAGAGAGAGAGAGACAGACAGACAGACAGAGACAGACAGACAGACGGACAGACGGACAGACACAGAGACAGAGGGAGACAGAAAGAGAGCGAGAGCGACAGATAAAGAAAGAGAGAATGGGAGAGAGAGGGGGGAGGGGAAGAGAAAGACAGACAGACAGACGGACAGACACAGAGACAGAGTGAGACAGAAAGGGAGCGAGAGACAGACAAAGAAAGAGAAAGTGGGAGAGAGAAGGGGGGAGGGGAAGAGAGACAGACAGACAGACAGACAGAGACAGACAGACAGACGGACAGACACAGAGACAGAGGGAGACAGAAAGAGAGCGAGAGCGACAGATAAAGAAAGAGAGAGTGGGAGAATGAGAGAGAGAGAGAGACAGACAGACAGACAGAGAGAAACAGAGACACAGACAGACAGACAGACATATTTCTGATGCCACCATAAAGTGACCAAAGCACGAAAATGGCTATCCTAACAGCAGCAGCAGCATCAAGAACAGCAACACGTTCCAAGGGCAGCAAATTTCAAAGTTGTTTTTTTTTCTTTTCTGAAACCAGATTAAAGAAATGATTACAATAGCAACAGAAACGGATTCTTTTTTTCATGAAAAGTGGGCAAAATATTGGTCTAAACGCGCCCCGCCCCCCCCCCCCC
>NC_134876.1:5308130-5315630 GCF_041734735.1 Babylonia areolata | reverse complement strand
CTCTTATACTGAAGAGGTGAATGTTGACAAAGATACCACAATTCTGACGACGGAAGCTAAAGGTTGGGTCATTGAGACACCCACTGGACATCCGAGGGGTCTGTGTAGAGGAGAAGAGAGGACTGGCCGTACTGAGTGAGTTAACACATTCTTTGTAATCGGACTGGCTTTGAAAAACATGTTGTGATGACTTCTAGCTGGTAGGTCACATGAAGTTGTTTTCATTTCATTGGAAACAGCGAGCAGAAGCTTCTAAGTTTGTTTTGGACAATCGCATCAGTCTTGTCTATCGTTTTTATGTGTTTGTCCTGAACGTATGTAGCCTATGTCACTGCTGTTACTACTACTGTTACGTTTTTTTTTCTATGACTGATACAACTGCTGCCGCTACTGCTGCTGATGCTGCTACTTCTCCTACTACTACTACTACTACTACTACTAGACTACTCGTTCTTTCTTTGTACCAGTGTAAATAATTATCCATATTGATGGAGTCCTTGTTTATTCTGTTCTCTCGAGAAAGGCATTTTTTTCTTAAAATGTGCCCCTGTCTTTGTTTTAGTGCTTGAAATTGAAGTTCTGAACGAACCCTCACGCTCATCCCCACCCCCATCCCCATAACTCCCCCTCTACAAAAAACAAAAACAAAAACAAAACAACAACAGCAACAAAACAAACAAACAAACAACAACAACAAAACAAACAAACAACAACAGCAACAACAAAACAACAAAAAACAAACAAACAAACACGGGTTCATGAGAGGTAACACCTTGTGGTCGTGTCACCAGCTTATCACACGGAAATGATTTGACAGCTGGATATGATTTCATTGGACTGTGTACAGATCGCGCTGTACTGACTTCCTCAAGATAGGACGTTTACAGGCGTTATGGAAATGTCTCTTTTTCTCGTTCAGAACTTGGTCCTTTGAAACTGCAAGTTAAGAAACACATGGTCCTTTGTTGATCTAATTGCCTCTCTGTCTGTCTGTCTGTCTGTCTGTCTCTTTCCCTCTGTCTGTCTGTCTGTTTTTCTGTTTGTCTCTGTCTCTGTACATCTGTTTCTCTGTCTCTGTCTGTCTGTCTCTCTCTCTCTTTCTAAGGTAGCTTAAAAGACATTCTTTTTATACTCAGAAGACCAAACATAAATAGTATGATCTTTATTCATTCAATCAAAATTCAGTCAAAAAAAAGTATATAAGCACACTTTAAGTGAATTTGATTATACATGTAAAGTGACACCAGCTCTCAAGGTTGTTGGTCATTTTGAACGAGAAACGGAACCTTCCTTATCCACACAAGATGATGATGTTTGGCGTCAATAGATCACAGCAGACTGCAGTATATCACATTACTTTTTAATGAGTAATATAACACTTGAATCGAATCTTGAAGCAGGTAATCTTGATTGGCTTTCTTTAACTCTCTCAGTACGGCCAGTCCTCTCTTCTCCTCTACACAGACCCCTCGGATGTCCAGTGGGTGTCTGAATGACCCAACCTTCAGCTTCCGTCGTCAGAATTGTGGTATTCTTTGTCAACATTCACGTCTTCAGTATAAGAGTCTTCCGCTTGCAATATTTTGATGATGGTAATTGGGGTGAAACGCTATTAACGTCGTCTCTTTCGCCGTTCGTATGGAAAGAGTTAAGGGAAGGTGGGCAATTGAAACCCCAAATCAGCTTTACGCTTGACGTGTTTTGTGCTCTGTGTGTGTGTGTGTGTGTGTGCGTGTGTGTGTGTGTGTGTGTGTGTCCGTGTCCGTGTCCGTGTGTATGTGTGTGTGTTTGTGTATGTGTGTGTGTGTCCGTGTATGTGTGTGTGTGTCTCTCTGTGTGTGTGTATGTGTGTGTGTGTGTGTGTGTGTGTGTGTGTGTGTGTGTGTGTGTGTGTGTGTGACAGTGCGACTGACAAGAAATTGGCAGGGCGGACACAAAGAGAGCGAACGCGAAAGCTTAAAAAAAAAAATTTAAAAAAAGAAGCCTGTAGGGCATTTTTGCCACGGAGGGGACACCTTCGTCATATGACAGACATCCAAGCTGTTCATGAAGGATGCATGCTGTAGTTTACTGTCTGTCGCCGTAAAGAAGTAGCCATCCGCCGCGGGGGCTTCTCGCTTTAAATAAAGTCAAGCCGCTCGCTCCACTGCATATCATTGTGTCTCCTCCCACTCCCACTCCCCCTTACTCACACCCCACACTCCCCCCCCCCCTGCCGACCCGCGCCCCCTCCCCCCTTCCCCCAACACACACACCACAAACCCCACACCCTATATGAAGCAAGGTTCAATACACTGAAGAAAAACCTTGTTTCTTTTCCCCCCACAAAGGAAACAAACTGCTTCGTGAATATATTATAAATGACTGAAAGAGATGTGCTAGATTTCTCTGTCAGGTTCCAAAGTACAAGAAAGAGCGTCGCAAGAGTGCAGTGGTGGCTTTCTCTACATGTAAAACAGAACACGGACAATGCGGCGTCGTATACTGTTAGTTTATTTATTCGCGGTGAAGCCAGTTACCTGGTTCCTGGGCTGTGAACCATGTCCTCATAGCCTGTCTGTCGCGGGGAGGGGGGCGGGGGGGGGGGGGGACGTCGATACATCTGATTTCCAGGTCCTGCTAACGATTCAGATTGTGAGGTGGGGGTGGGGGTCGGGGGGTAGGCCGCGCGCGCGCGCGCGCGCGCGTGTTTGTGTGTGTGTGTGTGTGTGTTTGTGTTGCGGAACAGAAGACCAAAAACACAACACATTACAATGCGTCATGTCACAGCAAGGTACATCACAGCACAGTACACTACAGCGCAGCTCAATACAGTATAGTACAACACAGCACAGTACAATAGAATACAGTACATCACAATACATCACACTATACATCACCTCAAAACTCTGCACAGTACAGTACATTAGAATACACTACGGTACATCACAGTGGATCACACTACTTCACAACTCAGCATTATACAGCACAGTACAACACAGTACAGCACAGCACAGTACATCACAATACATCACACTATAGTACATCACAGTAGATCACTCTGTCTTCTCACAAGTCAGCACAGCACAGTACAGCACAGTAGAGTACAGCACAGCACAGTAGATCACAGTAGGCGGATGTACATTATATCACAAATAGAGTACAGCACATGACGGCACATCACAATCAACAGAACAGTACAGTGTGATACAATATAGTACAGTACAGCACAGTATAGTAGGTACAGTACAGCACATTATGATATAGAACAGCACAACACAGTACAGGGCAATATAAGATATCTCAGCACGGTTAAGTACAGCACAGCACAGCACAGTACAGTACAGTACAGCACAGTACAGTACAGTACAGCACAACACAGCACAGCACAGCACAGCACAGTACAGTACAGTAAAGTACAGTACAGCACAGCACAGCACAGCACAACACAGCACAGCACAGCACAGCACAGCACAGTACAGTACAGTACAGTACAGCACAGCACAGCACAGCACAGCACAGCACAGTACAGCACAGCACAACACAACACAACACATCACAGTAGATCACTCTGTCTTCTCACAAGTCAGCACAGCACAGTACAGCACAGTAGAGTACAGCACAGCACAGTAGAGTACAGCACGGCACAGTAGAGTACAGCACAGCACAGTAGATCACAGTAGACGGATGTACATTATATCACAAATAGAGTGCAGCACATGACGGCACATCACAATCAACAGCACAGTACAGTGTGATACAATATAGTACAGTACAGCACAGTATAGTAGGTACAGTACAGCACATTATAATACAGAACAGCACAACACAGTACAGGACAATATAAGATATCTCAGCACGGTTAAGTACAGCACAGCACAGCACAGCACAGCACAGCACAGCACAACACAACACAGCACAGCACAGCACAGCACAGCACAGCACAGCACAGCATAACGCAACATATTACAGTAGGGCACAACGAAGCCCAGCTCCAATACAGCAAAGCATCGTAAAACAAAGCACTACACAGAGCAGTGTGGTATTGTACAGCACAACACAGCACAGCACAGCACAGTACAACACAACAACAGCACAGCACAGCACAGCACAGCACAACACAGTACAGCACAACACAGGACAGCACAGCACAACACAGCAACAGCACAGTACAGCACAGCACAGCACAGCACAACACAGCACAGCACAGCACAGTACAACTCAACAACAGCACAGTACAGTACAGCACAGCACAGTACAGCACAGCACAGCACAGTACAGTACAGCACCACACAACACAGCACAGCACAGTACAGCACAACACAGCACAGCACAACACAGCACAGTACAGCACAGAACCACACAACACAGCACAGCACAGCACAGCACAGTACAACACAACAACAGCACAGTACAGTACAGCACAGCACAGTACAGCACAGCACAACACAGCACAGCACAGCACAGCACAGCACAGTACAGTACAACAACAGCACAGTACAGTACAGCACAGCACAGTACAGCACAACACAGCACAGCACAGCACAGCACAGTACAGCACAGCACAACACAGCACAGCACAGCACAGCACAGTACAGTACAGTACAGTACAGCACCACACAACACAGTACAGTACAGTACAGTACAGCACAGTACAGTGCAGCACCACACAACACAGCACAGCACAGTACAGCACAACACAGCACAGCACAGTACAGTACAGTACAGCACAGTACAGTGCAGCACCACACAACACAACACAACACTGTACAGTACAGTACAGCACAACACAGCACAGCACAGTACAGTACAGTACAGCACAGTACAGTGCAGCACCACACAACACAGCACAGCACAGTACAGCACAACACAGCACAGCACAACACAACACAACACAGCACAGTACAGCACAACACAGCACAGCACAACACAGTACAGTGCAGCACCACACAACACAGCACAGCACAGTACAGCACCACACAACACAGCACAGTACAGTGCAGCACCACACAACACAACACAGCACAGTACAGTACAGCACAACACAGCACAGCACAACACAGTACAGTGCAGCACCACACAACACAGCACAGCACAGTACAGCACAACACAGCACAGCACAGCACAACACAACACAGTACAGTACAGCACCACACAACACAGCACAGCACAGTACAGTACAGCACAACACAGCACAGCACAGTACAGTACAGTACAGCACCACACAACACAGCACAGCACAGTACAGCACAACACAGCACAGCACAGCACAACACAACACAGTACAGCACAGCACAGTACAGTACAGCACAGTGCAGCACAACACAGTACAGGACAATATAAGATATCTCAGCACGGTTAAGTACAGCACAGCACAGCACAGCACAGCATAACGCAACATATTACAGTAGGACACAACAAAGCCCTGCTCCAATACAGCAAAGCATCGTAAAACAAAGTACTACACAGAGCAGTATGGTATTGTACAGCACAACACAGCACAGCACAGCACAGTACAGTACAGTACAACACAACAACAGCACAGCACAGCACAGCACAGTACAGCACAACACAACACAGCACAACACAGCACAGCACAGCACAGTACAACACAGTACAACACAACAACAGCACAGCACAGCACAGCACAGTACAGCACAACACAACACAGCACAGCACAGCACAGTACAGCACAGTACAGCACCACACAACACAGCACAGCACAGTACAGCACAGCACAACACAGCACAGCACAGCACAGCACAGCACAGTACAACACAACAACAGCACAGCACAGCACAGTACAGCACCACACAGCACAGCACAGCACAGTACAGCACAGCACAACACAGCACAGCACAGCACAGTACAGTACAGTACAGTACAGCACCACACAACACAGCACAGCACAACACAGCACAGCACAGCACAGTACAGCACAGTGCAGCACAACACAGCACAGTACCGCACAGCACAGCATAACACAGCACAGTACAGCACAGCACAACACAGCACAGCACAGCACAGTACAACACAACAACAGCACAGCACAACACAACACAGTGCAGTACAGTACAGCACAACACAACACAGCACAGTACAGCACAACACAGCACAGCACAACACAGCACAGTACAGTACAGTACAGCACCACACAACACAGCACAGTACAGCACAGCACAGCACAGTACAGCACAGCACAGTACAGCACAGCACAGCACAGTACAGCACCGCACAGCACAGCACAGCACAGCACAGCACAGCACAGTACAGCACAGCACAGGACAATATAAGATATCTCAGCACGGTTAAGTACAGCACAGCACAGCACAGTACAGCACAGCACAGCACAGCACAGCACAGTACAGCACAGCACAGCACAGCACAGTACAACACAACAACAGCACAGCACAGCACAGCACAGCACAGCACAGCACAGCATAACGCAACATATTACAGTAGGGCACAACGAAGCCCAGCTCCAATACAGCAAAGCATCGTAAAACAAAGCACTACACAGAGCAGTATGGTATTGTACAGCACAACACAGCACAGCACAGTACAACACAACAACATCACAGTACAGCACAGCACAGCACAGCACAGCACAACACAGCACAGCACAGCACAGCACAGCACAACTCAACAACAGCACAGTACAGTACAGCACAGCACAGTACAGCACAGCACAGCACAGCACAGTACAGTACAGCACAGCACAACACAGCACAGCACAGCACAGTACAGCACAGCACAACACAGCACAGCACCACACAACACAACACAGCACAGCACAGTACAGCACAGCACAACACAGCACAGCACAACACAACACAACACAGTACAGCACAGCACAGTACAGTACAGCACAGTGCAGCACAACACAGTACAGGACAATATAAGATATCTCAGCACGGTTAAGTACAGCACAGCACAGCACAGCACAGCATAACGCAACATATTACAGTAGGACACAACAAAGCCCTGCTCCAATACAGCAAAGCATCGTAAAACAAAGTACTACACAGAGCAGTGTGGTATTGTACAGCACAACACAGCACAGCACAGCACAGTACAGTACAGTACAACACAACAACAGCACAGCACAGCACAGCACAGTACAGCACAACACAACACAGCACAACACAGCACAGCACAGTACAACACAACAACAGCACAGCACAGCACAGCACAGCACAGTACAGCACAACACAACACAGCACAACACAGCACAGCACAGCACAGCACAGTACAGCACAGTACAGCACCACACAGCACAGCACAGCACAGCACAATACAGCACAGCACAGCACAGTACAACACAACAACAGCACAGCACAGTACAGCACAGCACAACACAGCACAGCACAGCACAGTACAGCACCACACAGCACAGCACAGCACAGTACAGCACAGCACAGCACAGCACAGCACAGTACAGCACAGTACAGCACAACACAGCACAGCACAACACAGCACAGCACAGTACAGTACAGCACAGTACAGTACAGTACAGCACAG
>NC_134876.1:5278130-5295630 GCF_041734735.1 Babylonia areolata | reverse complement strand
CCGACCATTTCGTAATAAGACAGTACAGATGTTCTCATCAGTCAAAATGTCAAAGATGAAGGAAGTACCAAAATGAGCAAGTTACGTTGTTTTTTTTTGGTTTTTTGGTTTTGTTTCTTTTGTGTGTGTTGTTTTTCCTGATTGCTATTTTACGAGAGAGAGCAGCTTTTTTGTCTTTCTGTCTGTCCGTCTTGACTGTCTGTCTTTCTGTCTGTCTGCTTGTCTGGCTGTCTTTCTGTCTGTCTGTGTCTCTTTCTCTTCAAAATGTCCGCTAAAAAAAAACCAAAAAAACTTCCTGATTTGTTTGGAAGGAGGTGATTTGTTTTAATTCTGATCATGAAAAGGTACTCTGTGTGTGTGTGTGCGTGCGTGCGTGCGTGTGTGTGTGTGTGTGTGTGTGTGTGTGTGTGCGTGCGTGCATGTGTGTGTTTCCATGTTTGTGTGTGTGTGCGTGTGTGTGCGTGCGTTCGTGCGTGTGTGTGTGTGTGTGTGTGTATGTGTACGCGTGTGTGTGTGTGTGTGTGTGTGCGTGCGTGCGTGCGTGCGTGTGTGTGTGTGTGTGTGTGTGCGTGCGTGCGTGCGTGCATGTGTGTGTTTCCATGTTTGTGTGTGTGTGCGTGTGTGTGCGTGCGTGTGTGCGTGCGTTCGTGCGTGTGGGTGTGTGTGTACGCGCGCGCGCGCGCGCGCGCGCGCGCGTGTGTGTGTGTGTGTGTATGTTTGCATATTTGCATGCGTACATGCGCGTTATATGTGCATACACCACTGATCATTTCTAACGTTGCAAAAAAAATAAAATAAAATAAATAATAAATAAATAAATAAATAAATAAAATAAAATAAATGAACAAACAAAACTGAAAGCAGTCATACTAATACACACAAAATAAAGTCCCCAAAATCTGGTGCGTTCAGTTTCGCACCGTAATACCTCCGCGCTGTTCCCTTTCCGTGGTAAACAGCTCCTGTCAATAACCAGTGTCGCAAGATAGATAGATGTATGGGATAGTGACTGTTGCTGGAGAGAGACAGAGGTGGTGTAGTGTCCAGTTCCAAGAAAGGCTTTGGGGGGCAGTGGGGAAGGTTGAGGAGAGGAGGTGGGGGGGAGGCTGACTTCTTCTTCTGCGTTCACTCGTATGCACACGAGTAGGCTTTTACGTGTATGACCGTTTTTACCTCCGCCATGTAGGCAGCCATACTCCGTTTTCGGGGGTGTGCATGCTGGGTATGTTCTTGTTTCCATAACCCACCGAACGCTGACATGGATTACAGGCTCTTTAACGTGCGTATTTGATCTTCTGCTTGCATATACACACGAAGGGGGTTCAGGCACTAGCAGGTCTGCACATATGTTGACCTGGGAGATCGTAAAAATCTCCACCCTGTACCCACCAGGCGCCGTCACCGTGATTCGAACCCGGGACCCTCAGATTGACAGTCCAACGCTTTAACCATTCGGCTATTGCGCCCGTCGGGGAGGCTGACGATCATTCAGTCTGGCACGCGCAAGAAAGCAACTGCTGTTCTTGTGTGTCACTGGCAGTCGGCGACTTGGTACGTCACGGCTAGCGTCTGGTGAATCGGATCAAAAGACGCGGCTGAACACCGTCATCAAAGCTGACTCAGCTAGCGGCATTAGCAGCAGCAGCAATGCAGGACAGGGCAGGGCAGGGCAGGGCAGGGTGTCCTTTGGTGGGTGGCCTCGCGTCGGCCTGACATTGATCGTTCTCTGTGTGGGCTGCTGGCGCTTGGAAGGAGCGTGGATGCTTGTTGTTTAGTTGTTTTTTTTGTGTGTTTTTTTTACGGTTTTCCACTTTGATTGATGATGATAATGATGATTATGTGATGATGATGGTGATGGTGGTGGTGATGATGATGGTGATGGTGGTGGTGGTGATTTTGATCGTGGTGGTGATTATGGTGATGATGATGATGTGATGTTGATGATGATGGTGATGGTGGTGGTGTTTGTGGTGATGATGGTGATGGTGGTGGTGATTTTGATCGTGGTGGTGATGGTGGTGGTGGTGATGATGTGATGATAATGACGATGGTGATGATGATGATGATGATGGGATGGTGGTGGTGATGATGAAGATGCGATGGTGATGATGATGGTAGTGGCGATGATGGTGGTGGTTGTGGTGATGATGATGATGATGTGATGATGATGATGGTGGTGGTGGTGATGATGGTGATGGTGGTGGTGGTGATAATGATGGTGATGGTGGTGATTTTGATCGTGGTGGTGATGATGGAAGTGGTGATGATTTTGATCGTGGTGGTGATGATGATGATGATGATAATGATGATAGTGGTAGTGGTGATGGTGATGGTGATGATAGGCTACTTTTCATTGTAGAGTCGACTGAGATCTGCCTTTGGTGCTCATCATTCGTTTCCTGTGTCATTCAGTCACGATATTTGATAAAGAAAAACATCAACAAAAACGCAGGGGCTGGTGGGAAGAAGAGTGTGGGTGCCGGGATTCGGGGGGTGGGGAGTGAAGGCGAAAAGAGATTGAAACAAGAAAAACGATTGTAGTATTGTTTTAATTTCCCTTTTTTTTCATCATTAACCTTGTAAATGAAATTATTCAAAAAAGGAGTGATGGTATAACGTTAGAGCCCGAACAAAATATATTTTGCTTTTTTGGCTGCTGCTGATGTTATATCAGAGAATACAGTCCACTGAGATGAGATGCTTTCGAAGACTCCTGGGCATCTCCTACAAAGATCTTATCACGAACGAAGCAGTTCGAAACAGAATCAGGCAAGTCATTGGGCCCTACGAAGACCTGTTGACCTTGGTCAAGAGACGCAAGCTCAAATGGTATGGCCACGTCACGAGATCATCAGGGCTTGCCAAGACATTCCTGCAGGGCACAGTGCAAGGAGGGAGAAGGAGAGGCAGACAGAGGAAGAGATGGGAGGACAACATCCCAGAATGGACGGGCTTGAGGTTGAGCGATACAATCAGGAGGTCAGAAAACCGAGAGGATTGGAGGATGCTGGTTGCCAGATCACCTGTGGCGCCCCAACGGTCCACAAGACTACGGGATAGGTGAAGGTGAAGGTGATGTTATATCAGTTCCACATACTGGTGTTCGTTTTGCAAGAAGCAACTGAACATTAAAGTGACGCCGCAGGGAAGGCTGGAGTTGATAGTGATCTTTGTGTCGACTGTCATGGTCTGATCAACGGGTTGGGCTTTTGCGTCGGTCACAGATCTGCTTCTTCTGGGTTTTTTTCTTTTCTTTTTCTTTTGGGTATTGTATTGTATTGTATTGTATTGTATTGTATTTATTGCATTGTATTGCATTGTATTGTATTGTATTTCTCTTTTTATCACAACAGATTTCTGTGTGTGAAATTCGGGCTGCTCTCCCCAGAGAGAGCGCATCGCTACACTACAGCGCCGCCCATTTTTTGTTTGTTTGTTTTTTTGTTTGTTTGTTTGTTTGCATTTTTTCCTGCGTGCAGTTTTATTTGTTTTTCCTATCGAAGTGGATTTTTCTACGAATTTTGCCAGGAACAACCCTTTTGTTGCCGTGGGTTCTTTTACGTGCGCTAAGTGCATGCTGCACACGGGACCTCGGTTTATCGTCTCATCCGAATGACTAGCGTCCAGACCACCACTCAAGGTTTATTGGAGGGTAGAAAATATCGGCGGTTGAGCCGTGATTCGAACCAGCAAGCTCAGATTCTCTCGCTTCCTAGGCGGACGTGTTACCTCCAGGCCATCACTTGAGATATATAGCGTGGCGATTATGGTTCGCTCACCACGCTTTGACACCTCATTGACACTGAAACTGGCGCAGTTAGTGGAGTGTTGGCCTAGAGGTCACGCGTCCGCCTAGGAAGCGAGAGAACCTGAGCGCACTGGTTCGAATCACACCGGCAGTCGCCAGCATTCTCTCCCCCTCCACTAGGACCTTGAGTTGTGGTCTGGACGCTAGTCATTCGGATGAGACGATAAACCGAGGTCAATTGAGGAAGGAGGCAAGGGAAGATAAGAAGAGGAAGAGAAGAAGGGAAGGAGGGGGAGAACGATGAAGAAGGAGGAGGAGGAAGAAGAAGAAAAAGGAGGAGAAGAAGAAGAAGAAGAAGAAGAAGAAGAAGAAGGAGGAGGAGGAGGAAGAGGAAAAAGAAGAGGAGGTGGAGGAGGTTCTTTTGTTCACACCACAACAGTGGAACTCTTGTCATCATTTGTCAGACATGTCACATCACTGCTCTGCTTCAAGCAGCAGCTGCACGTTTCCCTTGATGGGGCAGTACAGTACCATCCTGACGTTCTGTCAGCCTCGATACATAGAAGCTGCGATACATAGACTAGAAATGAGTGTGTGGAGGAGGGGGGTAGAGGAGGTGCAGGGTAGTGTGTGTGTGTGTGTGTGTGTGTGTGTGTGTGTGTGTGTGTGTGTGTGTGTGTGTTGGAGCTCATGTACGTTTATATGTATTTGACTGTGCTTTCATATCTGTGAAACTGCGTGTTTGGTGCATATCTGTTATGCATGTGTGGGTGTATGTGTGAATGTGTGTCTTCATGTTTTACATTTATTTGCTTATTTATCATCATTGTTGTCTTATTTATTTAATTATTTATTTATTATTATTATCATTTTATTATTATTTTCATTACTACTACCTTTTTTTATATCATAATTATTATTTATTTATTTGTGTAAGCTTATCTATATATTTTTTTTTCTCAAGGCCTGACTAAGCGCGTTGGGTTACGCTGCTGGTCAGGCATCTGCTTGGCAGATGTGGTGTAGCGTATATGGATTTGTCCGAACGCAGTGACGCCTCCTTGAGCTACTGAAACTGAAATTGATCTGTCAGCCATGTGTGTGTGTGTGTGTGTGTGTGTGTGTGTGTGTGTGTGTGTGTGTGGCATCTGTGTGTGTGTGTGTGTGTGTGTGTGTGTGGCATTTGTGTGTGTGTGTGTGTGTGTGTGTGTGTGTGTGTGTGTGTGTGTGTGTGTGTGTGTGTGTGTGTTCGTGGTGATATTTATCGTGTGAGTGAATTTGCTCACCTAACTGTACGTTCAAGACAAAAACAAAAAAAAATCCACGGTAAGAAAATTGTCAGCCAGTCACCATCAACATCCAAACACAGGCAAAAAAAATCACACACACACACACACACACACACACACACACACACAACCACACACACACACACACGCGCGCGCGCGCGCACACACACACACACACACACACACACACACACACACACACACACACACACACACACACAAATCGATAATATTGAACACGGTCAGACACAAGCAGACACATGAACAGTCTCGGTAAAATGGCCCTCTCCAACTGAAGCAGCTCATTCCAGACCTGTCTAATGTCATCTGTTTGACAAGGAATCGAAAGAATCGATAGAGGCTGCGAGTGCCTTTTTTTCTTTTTTCTTTTCTTTCTTTTGTTCTTTTTTTTGCATGCAGAAATGGGAGTGAACCAATAAAACTAATTATCGTCAGACCCCATTTTCTTGGCAATGGTTTCTCAACATCTCGTTGGATGTGTTGAGGTTGTGGTGATTTTGGATGATAAGTAAGAGCCATCTTAAATGTCGTACACGGTAACTTAGCAGAGAAAAGCCGCGGTTAACGTAGTCATCATTCGTTGTGATTTTTTTGTTTTTAAATATAATTTTACAAAACATTTAGGCGACCACAACCAGTGTCCAGAAGTTGAATCCTTGGACAAACAGGAGAGAGAGAGAGAGAGAGAGAGAGAGAGAGGGGGGGGGTGGGGGGAAATAACTCGTGCATCCCACACAACAAAAATTTCAATCTGGATGCGACATTGCCTGACAATGCTCATCGTGAATTGAGTTCGGCGTTTCACATGACAAGGGAAACGATAAGGGAGCTGATGCTCGCACGTTCTCCACCATATTCTTCTTCTTCTTCTGCGTTCACTCGTATGCACACGAGTGGGCTTTTACGTGTATGACCGTTTTTACCCCACCATGTAGGCAGCCATACTCCGTTTTCGGGGGTGTGCATGCTGGGTATATTCTTGTTTCCATAACCCACCGAACGCTGACATGGATTACAGGCTCTTTAACGTGCGTATTTGATCTTCTGCTTGCATATACACACGAAGGGGGTTCAGGCACTAGCAGGTCTGCACATATGTTGACCTGGGAGATCGTAAAAATCTCCACCCTTTACCCACCAGGCGCCGTCACCGTGATTCGAACCCGGGACCCTCAGATTGACAGTCCAACGCTTTAACCATTCGGCTATTGCGCCCGTCGTTCTCCACCATCAACGTGTCTGACCTCAAAGCGTGGAAATGGAGTCAGTGCGTGACTTTTGGAAGCCAGAGGAAAAACGATACATAAGAATAGGAAAAAAAACAACAACCGGTTACAAATATATCGTTCTTAGTACAAAGGATGTGGACAGTCTTTGCCAAAGTCGTCCCCCCCCCCCCCTGTCTCTCTCTTTCTCTCTCTCTCTATATATATGTCTCTCTCTTCTCTTCTTTTCTCTCTTCTCTCTCTCTCTCTCTCTCTCTCTCTCTCTCTCTCACTCTCTGGCTCTATCTGTCTGTCTGTCTGTCTCTCTCTCTCTTGGAAGAATGGGCCATGCCTAAAATCTTAACTCACTCCATACGAACGGCGAAAGAGACGACGTTAACAGCGTTTCTCCCTAATTACCATCATCAAAATTTTGCAAGCGGAACGCTCTTATACTGAAGAGGTGAATGTTGACAAAGAATACCACAGTTCTGACGACGGAAGCTAAAGGTTGGGTCATTCAGACACCCACTGGACATCCGAGGGGTCTGTGTAGAGGAGAAGAGAGGACTGGCTGTACTGAGTGAGTCTTGAATAAAAAACGTGTTGAGGTCTGAGTTCTGAGTTCTCCCTTCCTCTCCCTCTCTCTCTTTCAGTAAACCTGTCAGTCAGAGGACCTGCTAGTAATTCTTGTCCACTGTCATTTTTGTTACTAATGATACATCTGATTCCTTAAACTTCGACAAAAGTAACCCGTTATGAAACATATTTTAACATACATAGCGCATACACAGCACAACTGAAATAATCGATAAATAATCCCTTCCATTCAAATTAGTTGTTTGACTCAGCATCCACAGAATTTCAAATACACGTTTGCAGACTTACAATTTAACTCGTGGACATTGCAACATTATCTTCACAGCCGTAACACATCTAACGACATTTCAAATGCCCATATGTTTGAAACAGAGAGCAAGTAAGGATCAGGTTCATAAACAAATTCCATTTATTTTTGTAATGCTGAGCAAATGGCATCTCTAACATTCAAAGGATGTTGTGAATATAAATTCGGTTTGCAGTTATACGCGATGCGTATGATTCAATCTGCCCAAGGGGTTGTGATAGGGTTTAGAAAACGTGTTGTAAATTCGTCCTTGGGGGCTCTTATGGTTGGGAATATGTTTTGTGTTCAGTGGTCGAGATTTGGCAGTCACGTAGTGATAATGGCGTAGTAAGCCGGCAAAACTTCTTCGCACTTAGAAAACTTTTTTTTCTCTGCCCCATCATCTGCACCTTTTTCAGTGCGTGCGTGTGCGCGCGCGTAAAAGGAGCCATTCCTCAGTCACAGAAGCCAGTGTCTTGAAGCACAGCTGTTAATTAAAAGGGAGCGAACCAATCGCCCGAAAAGTGTCACGTACACAATACATCATTTCACGTGATCAGTTTACAAGGAAGTTGCCTTTGGGGTTTTTCTGTGCTTTTTGTTGTGCTTTTCACAGGGTGTAGAGCGGGAGGGTTTTTTGACAAAGTGAGTCTATGTTTTAACCCGGTGTTCGGTTGTCTGTGTGTGTGTGTGTGTGTGTGAGTGTGTGTGTGTGTGTGTTGTGTGTGTGTGTGTGTGTGTGTGTGTGTGTCCATGGTAAACTTTAACATTGACATTTTCTCTGCAAATACTTTGTCAGTTGACACCAAATTGGGCATAAAAATAGGAAAAATTCAGTTCTTTCCAGTCATCTTGTTTAAAACAATATTGCACCTCTGGGATGGGCACACAAAAAAAAATGAAGCCTAATTATATGCAAACTGCATTTACTGTTATATTTAAAAAAAATTTATTCTCTAAACTTGGCACTTTGATCTGATATTCTGACACAACAACAAGAGCAGTCATTATTATCATTTTTTCTTGAAACAGGAACTTCTTTTGCTAAGCATGGAAGTTTTATTTATTTTGCAAACGTTTTGGTGCAGATAGTAAGAAAGGGAAATTACTCCGTAATTAATGCTAAGGGACTTCATTTGCTTTAAACTGATCTTTCTCATCTTAAACATTACATTTTGAAATTATACTGAATACATAAAAAGCTTGGATTTTTTTTAAAAGTGTATCACAAGTGAGTCTTGAAGGCCTTGCCTCTCTTGTTCTCTGATGTTGTGATCGGGTTGTCGCTGCTGGGCTGGGGCTCCCACGTCCACTCGTTTGTATACACGAGAGGGCTTTTACATGTATCACCGTTTTTGTTCCCTGCCTTCTTCTTCTTCTCATCCGTCGTTCTTATTATTTTATCGTATTTCATTTTTTTTTAATTTCTATGTTTTGTGTCGTCAAATGGGCAGAATTGTAAAAAAAAAAAAAAATAAAAAAAAGGTCTTTACAGTGCCTAATTCTTTATCCTTTAATGATTCAATCAACCAGTCGATCAATCGTCTTCTTCTTCTTCTTCTTCTTCTTCTACTACTTCTTCTTCTTCTTCTTCTTCTTGTCGTTAATGTCCAACAAAAAGGACACTTAAACCATGGTCTGACAACATTAATCAAACACATGTGGGAGGAAGGCATAATTGTTGAAATCTTACAGGGAAAAAAAAGGCAGATAATATTATTGTGAATAATCGATAAGGGGAAACAAGCCGTCGCGGTTAATTTACAATTTGTGCGCGTGCTTCAAAAAAAGAAAAAAGAACTGACAAGGAGTGAATACTGGGAGTGAATACGTTCGACCAAAATGTAAACACACAGACACAGGCATACACAGACACACAGACACACAGGCACACACAGACACACAGGCACACACAGACAGACAGACAGACACACACACACACACACACACACACACACACACACATATATATATATATATATATATATATAGAGAGAGAGAGAGAGAGAGAGAGAGAGAGACACAGAGAGAGACAGAGAGAGAGAATTTGTGCGCGTGCTTCGAAAAATGGACAAGGAGTGAATTCTGGGAGTGAATCCGTTCGACCAAAATGTGAACACATACACACACACACACACACACACACACACACACACACACACACATATATATATATATATATATATATATATGTGTGTGTGTGTGTGTGTGTGTGTGTGTGTGGAGAGAGAGAGAGAGAGAGAGAGAGAGAGAGGCATAGATAAATATTGACACTGACACTGACACAAATTTTATTGCCATTGGCAAAGATGCCCTTTTGGCTAGGGGGTGACAATGCATACAAACACATTGCCGATAAACATCAGCCAACATTTTGGGCTGAAAATGCCACACAAAACGCCTATGATCGGCTATGAACGAAAACATGCCCACACACGCTTGCACATAACTATTCTCGAACCCACACGTGGTAGATAGATAGATTAGAATAGAATAGAATAAATCTTTATTAGCAAGTGTACCGGCATCACAAGGAATATTGGGGGGGAGGGGGGATTACATAAAACGGTACAAACACAAATCGAAAATCATACACAAACACAGATACAATAAAATTTAGGATACATACATGTGCATATCAATACAAGAACTTGTGCACACTCACACATGCACGCAAACACACTCACACACATACTCACACACATACTCACACACATACTCGCACACACACACACACACACACACACACACACACACACACACACACACACACACACACGTTTGAACAGAAGCTGCATATTACATGTGGATGGGGCTGATGACTAGATCTTCATAGGTAGAAAGATAGATAGATTGATAGATAGATAGATAGATAGATAGATAGATAGATAGATAGATAGATGCCATTTCTTTCTTTTGGGGGTCGCGGAGTATGAAACAAGTCTGATCACATGCACATGATAAACATTATCAATTGTGACCTCTTATTACTAAATTGACCACAACAGCAGAGAAAACGTGTTTTATCAACAAAATAGAAAGCAACATCTTGATAAATATAGACAGGAGAAAATGTTCGATACAAAACTGCATGTTCAAAATACCAAAGACTACACTAATGCTAGATGACATTGTGAACTCACAATACAGTTTTGTCGAGAACTTACGCTTTGTTTACCATCGTTTATTCTACATTAATTTTTTTTTGTCTTCCGGACAATAGCTTTATTGCTTTTTTTTTGTTTGTTATTTGTTTGTGAAAGCTACACTACGATTCCTCTCTCTCTTTGTTAACAGACCGAGCCGGACCAACAACACAGAAGTGGAATGATCAGTGGAGTGGGCCTGAGTATGGACTGACCCCGCCAGCAGTCAACCCACTTGGATGTGAAGACTTGTAACGCTTCACGCATCTGCTTGATACGGGTTCACCAATTTCGGTTCTCGCAAAAATGAGAAAGAGATCGAGAGAGAGAGAGAGAGAGAGAGAGAGAGAGAGAGAGAGACAGAGACAGAGACAGAGAGACACAGAGATAGAGACAGAGAGAGACAGAGACGAGGCAGAGACAGAGAGACAGAGAGATAGAGAGAGACAGAGACGAGGCAGAGACACGGAGAGCGATAGAGACAGAAACAGAGACACAGACAGAGAGGGGTATATAGGGAGAGAGTGACAGAGACATACAGAAACACAAAGAGAACAGACAGACACACTCACACACAGACAGAGAGACAGACAAAGACAGAGACAGAAAACAGAGAGGCACAGGCACAGAGACAGAGATATATAGACAGATAGAGAGACGGAGACAGGGACAGACAGGGAGAGATACAGAACAGACAGAGAGACGCAGGCAGAGAAAGAGAGAGAAAAGGGGGGGGGGGGGGTCAGAGAACCAAAGTGTGTGTGTGTGTGTGTGTGCGCGCGCGCGCGCGTGTGCGAGTGTGTATGTGTGTCTGTGTCTGTGTGTGTGCGCGCGTTTGTGTGTGAACATGCGTCAGTGCATAACGATGCCTAACATATACACTGCGCGTGCATGCATCTCTCGCTTTTGAAGACAAAAGCTATAGAGGATGAGAAGACCCCCCATCACCTCCCCCCAGCCCCCCACACACACCACCCTCCGCCCCCCACCACCACTCGTTTTTTTCCCCTTCCACCACTTCCTCATGCCTTTCCGCTCTCTCTCTTCCCCCCTCATCCACGTCTATCATTTCACTTCTTCTCCCCTACCCCACCCCACCCCACCCCACACAATCCCTCTGTCTGAACTCCACCCATCACAGCCCCCTCCTCTCTCTCTCTCTCTCTCTCTCTATGCCTCTCTCTCTCTGCCTCCTTCCCTCTCTCTCTCTCTCTCTCTTTATCTATGTCTGTCTGTCTGTCTCCCTGTCTCTGTCTGTCTGTCTGTCTGTCTGTCTCTCTCTCTCTCTCTCTCTCTCTCTCTTCCTCCTTCCCTCCCTCTCTCTCTTTATCCATGACTGTCTGTCTGTCTGTCTGTCTGTCTCTCTCTCTCTGTGCATCCTTCCCTCCCTCTCTCTCTTTATCCATGACTGTCTGTCTGTCTGCGTCTGTCTGTCTATCTCTCTCTCCCTCTCTCTCTCTGTGCCTCTTTCCCTCCCTCTCTCTCTTTATCTATTTCTGTCTGTCTGTCTGTCTCTCTGCCTCCTTCCCCCTCTCTCTCTCTTTATCTATGTCTGTCTGTCTCTCTGTCTGTCTCTCTGCCTCCTTCCCTCTCTCTCTCTCTCTTTATCTATGTCCGTCTGTCTGTCTGTCTCTCTCTGCCTCCTTCCCTCCCTCTCTCTCTTTATCTATGTCTGTCTGTCTGTGTCTGTCTGTCTGTTTCTCTCTCTGCCTCCTTCCCTCTCTCTCTCTCTGTCTCTGTCTGTCCCTCTCTCCCATTCTCTCTCCCCTACTCTCTCTCTCACTGTCTCAGTTCCGTTGTTTATCTATATGTACGTTAATAATACCAAGTAAGAAGCCTTCCACTTCGAGCGAAAATTGAATTGATTGAGATATGTGACCTGACCCCTTGAAAACGTCATGTCATGTCATGTCTCTGTCATGTCATTTTATGTCATGTCATGTTATGTCATGTCACTGTTTTAGTGCGTCAGCGGTTCTCTGTGTGTGTGTGTGTGTGTGTGTGTGTGTGTGTGTGTGTGTGTGTGTGTGTGTGTGTGTCTGCGTCTGCCTCTCTATTTCTGTTTCTATCTCTCTGTCTCTCTGTCTGGCTCTATATCTGTGTCTCTGTCTATCTCTCTTTCTCTTTTCCTATCTCGCTTTTTCAGTGCTTCAGGGTCCCTGTCTCTGTCTCTCGGTGTCTCTGTCTGTCTGTCTGTCTCTTTCCTTGTCTGTCTTTGTCTGTCTCTGTCTGTATCTGTCTCCCTCTCTCTCTTCCTCCATCCCCCGCCCCTCTCTCTCTCTCTCTCCCTCTCTCTCTGTTTCGGTCTGTCTCTCTGCCTTTCTGTCTTTCTGTCCCTTCCTCTCTCTCTCTCTCTCTCTCTCTCTCTCTCTCTCTCTCTGTCTGTCTGTCTGTCTGTCTATCTCAGTGCCTCAGTGCCCCCGTCTCTGTGTGTCTCTCTGTCTCTGTCTCTCTCTCTGTGTCCCTCTGCCTCTCTCTCTGTCTCTCTCTTTCTCACCCAAGTCTTCTTTCTTCATCCTACGCTGCATGGGGTCTGGAGACAGGAATTAACTGTCTCTGTCTGTCTGTGTATGTCTGTCTGTATGTCTGCCTGTATGTCTGTCTCTGTCTCTCTGTGTGTCTGTCTCGCTCTCTCTCTCTCTCTCTCTCTCTCTCTCTCTCTCTCTCTCTCTGCCAAGTCTTCTTACTTCAATCTACGCTACATGGGGTGTGCAGACAGGAATTAACTGTCTCTGTCTGTCTGTATGTCTGTCTCTGTCTGTCTCTGTCTCTCTGTGTGTCTGTCTTGCTCTCTCTCTCTCTCTCTCTCTCTCTCTCTCTCTCTCCCTCCCTCTCTCTCTCCCAAGTCTTCTTCCTTCAATCATACGCTGCATGGGGTGTGCAGACAGGAAGTCTATCGACAAACCGGATGTGTTTTTTTTTATTGCAGACATACTGGTTGTCAGGTTACCCAACTCGTTGCCATAGAAACAGAGTCACACTCTTCGGTAACCCTTGCGTTCGTTATCACTTCTTGAAGTGCAGTGTTCTGAAAAAAAAATGTTCCTGTCATTTCTGTGGTAAGCTTCTGACAGTGTTCATATCGCTTATGTAGTACACGTCTGACAGTGTACGTGTCACTTCTGTAGTACACGTCTGACAGTGTTCATATCACTTCTGTAGTACACGTCTGACAGTGTTCATATCACTTCTGTAGTACACGTCTGACAGTGTCCGTGTCACTTCTGTAGTACAAGTCTGACAGTGTTCATACCACATCTATAGTACACGTCTGACAGTGTTCATATTACTTCTGTAGTACACGTCTGACAGTGTTCATATCACTTCTGTAGTACACGTCTGACAGTGTTCATATCACTTCTGTAGTACACGTCTGACAGTGTTCATACCACATCTATAGTACAAGTCTGACAGTGTTCATACCACATCTATGGTACACGTCTGACAGTGTTCATACTACTTCTGTTGTACACGTCTGACAGTGTTCATATCGCTTCTGTAGTACAAGCCTGACAGTGTTCATATCGCTAATGTAGTACACGTCTGACAGTGATTCATACCGCTTATGTAGTACACGTCTGACAGTGTTCATACTACTTCTGTTGTACACGTCTGACAGTGTTCATATTACTTCTGTAGTACACGTCTGACAGTGTTCATATCGCTTCTGTAGTACAAGCCTGACAGTGTTCATATCGCTAATGTAGTACACGTCTGACAGTGTTCATACTACTTCTGTTGTACACGTCTGACAGTGTCTGTATCACTTCTGTAGTACAAGCCTGTCAGTGTTCATATCACTTCTGTAGTACAAGCCTGACAGTGTTCATATCACTTCTGTAGTACAAGCCTGTCAGTGTTCATATCACTTCTGTAATACAAGCCTGACAGTGTTCATAATTTTTTTATGACTTCTGTAGTACACGTCTGACAGTGTCAGTGTCACTTCTGTAGTATAAGCCTGACAGTGTTCATATCACTTCTGTAGTACACGTCTGACAGTGTTCATATCGCTAATGTAGTACACGTCTGACAGTGTCCGTGTCACTTCTGTAGTACAAGCTTGACAGTGTTCATATCACTTCTGTAGTACACGTCTGACAGTGTTCATATCGCTAATGTAGTACACGTCTGACAGTGTCCGTGTCACTTCTGTAGTACACGTCTGGCAGTGTTCATATCGCTTATGTAGTACACGTCTGACAGTGTTCATATCACTTCTGTAGTACACGTCTGACAGTGTTCATACCACTTCTGTAGTACACGTCTGACAGTGTTTATCTCACTTCTATAGTACACGTCTGACAGTGTTCATATCACTTCTGGAGTACAAGTCTGACAGTGTTCATACCACATCTATAGTACACGTCTGACAGTGTTCATATCACTTCTGTAGTACACGTCTGACAGTGTTCATATCACTTCTGTAGTACACGTCTGACAGTGTCCGTGTCACTTCTGTAGTACAAGTCTGACAGTGTTCATACCACATCTATAGTACACGTCTGACAGTGTTCATATCACTTCTGTAGTACAAGTCTGACAGTGTTCATACCACATCTATAGTACACGTCTGACAGTGTTCATATCACTTCTGTAGTACATGTCTGACAGTGTTTATCTCACTTCTGTGAAACACTTTTGACAGTGTTCATATCACTTCTTTGGTACACATCTTGACAGTTATGTCTTCCCCTCAGTTCTATGGTACAGTTTCGACAGCGAGTTGTGAGTTTGTCATTTCTCTGATAAGCTTGTAACGTATTTCTGTTCATGTCACTTCCACGGAACATTACAGGCAGTTCTGTGATATTTCACTTTTGCGGTGGGCTTCTGACAGTGTTTATGACACTTGTACACTTTTCACTGCATACACACACGCTCTCTCTCTCTCTCTCTCTCTCTCTCTCTCTCTCTCTCTCTCTCTCTCTCACGCACACACGCATGCACTCACTCGCTCGCTATGAACCCGTTTTGTTGCTGTTGCTGTTGTTGTTGTTGTTGTTTTAGAATCAATATTATTTCTGTTCAAAGAAGATGGGAAATTAATTAAGGCGAGACAATCAGACAGTCAGACCGACCGACTGGCAAACAAGAAGTCAAATGCTGTTCCTTCGTGAAAGACAGTAATCAGAAAAGTAACTTGCTCAGTCATACTTTTTTCTATTTGTTGTTGTTGTTTGTTTGTTTGTTTGTTTGTTGTTGTTTTGTTTTTTGTTGTTTTTTTTGTTTTTTTGTTGTTGTTGTTGTTGTTGTTTTTGACATATCGAGTGCTGATGACATCGATACAGCCCTGCAAAATTGTTGGATTCGACCAAGTCTATGTTGTTACTTTGCTTTCCTTGTTTTGATGATTGATTGACTGATTGGTTGGTTGGTTGGAAACCTGGCGGTTTACTGATTAATTGACTTGCTTGCTCGTTTAGTTTGCGTGGACAGCAGAGAATGGGTGCAGCCATTGCAGGCAAACTAAAATAAACGATGCGCTGAAACGAATGTCAATGGTTAGGAGGGCTAAAAGCATCAGAAAACCGTGGAGAGAAAGAGTGAGGGGAGTGAGTGAGTGAGTGAGAGAGAGAGAGAGGGAGATTGAGAGAGAGAGAGGGGGGGGATAGAGATAGAATGATAGTGAGAGAGAGAGAGAGAGAGAGAAAGAGAGAGAGAGAGAAAGCGAGAGCGAGAAATGTTGAGAGAGAGATAGAGAGAGGGAGAGAAAGAGAGTGAGAGAGAGAGAGAGAGACTGATAGAGCGAGAGAAAGAGAGTGGGAGAGAGATAAATAAAGAGTGAGAGAGAAAGAGAGAGCGAGAGAGGTTGAGAGAGAGAGAGGAAGAGAATGAGAGAGAGACTGATAGATTGAGAGTGAGAGAGAGAAAAAGAAAGAGAGAGAGAGACAGAGAGAGAGAGAGAATGAGAAAGCGAGAGAGGTTGAAAGAGAGAGTGAGAGAGGTTGAGAGAGATAGAAAGAGAGAAAAAGAGAGTGTGTGTGAGAGAGAGAGTGTTTTTTATGTCAGATTTGTCGAGCCTGAATCGAGCGAAGGTTTGTCGAACATGTTTTTGTTTTCATGTACGTTTTTTTCATGCATACGAATTAGGGTTCTCGAAATAACTTAGTTTTGAACAGCCTGTACGCTGAGTGGTTTCCACGTTCCAACAGACAGAGACAAACATGAGAGAGAGAGAGAGAGAGAGAGAGACACAGAGAGAGAGAGAGAGAGAGAGAGAGAGGGAGAGAGGAATGGGAGTGACACATTTAGAGAGAAGGAGATACAAAAATAGACATAGAGGTGGAGGGAAGGGGGGGGGGAGAGAGAGAGCGCCTGATGCACACTTAACTGCTTGTGTTGTAATCTTTTACTAAATCATTTCCCCGCTTCTTTTATGCTTTCCATCCATCTTTTTCGAGCATTTTCTACTTTCCTTTCCAAGTTTATTCAATCTCTTCCCTACTTCTAATTTGCTTTCATCGTTTATTCAATCTTTTCCCTACTTCTAATTTGCTTTCATCGTTTATTCAATCTCTTCCCTACTTCTAATTTCCTTTCATCGTTTACTCAATCTTCTCCCTACTTCTAATTTGCTTTCATCGTTTATTCAATCTTCTCCCTACTTCTAATTTGCTTTCATCGTTTATTCAATCTTCTCCCTACTTCTTCTCCTACTCTCCTTCCTTTCTTCTTTACTGCCTCCTTTCTTTTCTTCCTTCCTCCATTATTTCCTTCCTTCCTTCCTTCATTTTTCTTCTTTAGTATTCCTCATTTTCTGTCCCTTCTCCCTTCCCCCTTCCATCCATCCCTCTTGCCTCCTGTTCTTCCTTCTTTCCTTTCATATGTGGGGACAGGTCTTCTTCTTCTTCTTCTTCTTCTCTCTCTCTCTCTCTCTCTCTCTCTCTCTCTCTCTTTCATTTCTTCATTTCTTGCTGTGTTTGTTTGTTGTTGTTTCCTGCTTTCCTTTTTTTTCTTCTTTTTTTTTTCTTCTATCATCCTTTTTTCATCCCATCTTCTCTCGTTCTCTCATTCTCTGTGTCTGTCTGTCTGTCTGTCTCCCTTCTCTCTCTTTTCCACTCTCCTTCTCCCTCTCTTCTCCCTCTCTCTTTGCCTCTCTCTCTCTCTCTCTCTCTGTCTCCCCTTCCTCACACACTCTCTCTCTCCGTCCTCTCTCTCCCTCTCTCTTACCCCCCCCCCCCCCCCCCTCTCTCACTCTCTCC
>NC_134876.1:5263130-5265630 GCF_041734735.1 Babylonia areolata | reverse complement strand
CTCGTGGTTGTTGTTGTTGTTGGTGGTGGTGGTGGTGGTGGTGGTGGTGGTGGCGGTGGTGGTGGTGGTTTTTGTTCTTGTTGGTGTTGGTGGTAGTGATGGTGGTGGTTGTGGTTGTTCGTGGTAGGGTGGTGGTGGTGGTGGTTTATGGTGGTGCTGGTGGTGGAGGTGGATGTTGTTGTTAGTGGTGGTGGTGGTGGGTTTTGTTGGTGTTGGTGGTAGTGGTGGTGGTGGTTGTAGTTGTGGTAGTGGTGGTTGTTGTTGTTAGTGGTGGTGGTGGTGGTGGTGGTGTTGATGGTGGTGGTGGTGTTGTTGTTGATGGTGGTGGCGGCGGTGGTGGTGGTGGTGGTGGTTGTGATGGTGTTGTTCTTGTTGTTGTTGGTGGTGGTGGTGGTGGTGGCGGTGGTGGCGGTGGTTGGTGGTGGTGGTGGTGATGGTGTTGTTGTTGTTGTTGATGGTGGTGGCGGTGGTGGTGGTGGTGGTGGTGGTTGTGATGGTGTTGTTCTTGTTGGTGGTGGTGGTGGTGGTGGTGGTTGGTGGTGGTGATGGTGTTGTTAGTGGTGGTGGTGGGTTTTGTTGGTGTTGGTGGTAGTGATGGTGGTGGTTGTAGTTGTGGTAGTGGTGGTTGTTGTTGTTAGTGGTGGTGGTGGTGTTGATGGTGGTGGTGGTGTTGTTGTTGATGGTGGTGGCGGCGGTGGTGGTGGTGGTGGTGGTTGTGATGGTGTTGTTCTTGTTGTTGTTGGTGGTGGTGGTGGTGGTGGTGGCGGTGGTGGTGGTGGTGGTGGTGGTGATGGTGGTGTTAGTGGTTGCTGTTATTGTTAGTGGTGGTGGTTGGTGGTGGTGGTGGTGATGGTGGTGGTGGTGGTGATGGTGGTGGTGGTTGGTGGTGGTGGTGGTGATGGTGGTGGTGGTGTTAGTGGTTGTTGTTGTTGTTAGTGGTGGTGGTGGTTGGTGGTGGTGGTGGTAGTGGTGGTAGTGGTTGTTGTTGTTAGTGGTAGTGGTGGTGGTGGTGGTGGTGGTTAGTGGTGGTGGTGGTTGTTTGTGGTGGTGGTGGTGGTAGTGGTTGTTAGTTGTGGTGGTGGCGGTGGTGGTGGTGATGATGATGATGAATGCGATGCTGTTGTCCTTTGTTGTTGTTGTTGTTGTTGTCGTCGAATCTGGTGACGATGGACGGAGCATTTGTGAAGATTAAGGAGTGGGTGGGTTTGGTGGAGGGTGTGTGTGTGTGTGTGTGTGTGTGTGTGTGTGTGTGTGTGTGTGTGTGTGGAGGAAGAAGAGGGTGGTTAGAAGACAAGAGGGTGGAGGTAAGGTTCCGGAAGGAAGTCTCGAAGTTCGGGAGGGGGGTGAAGTCTATGGGTCGGGGGACTTGGGGAAGGGGGCTGGGGGGTGTGGGGGCGCAGGAGGAATTTTTTTGGGGGGTTCAACAGTAAGTGGGTAGGTGGGTGGGGGGGGATGGGAGGGAGGAGGAGGTGGAGGGGGCGAAGGGGAATTTGAGGGGATTATACAGTGAGTGGGTAGGTGTGTGTGTGTGTGTGGGGGGGGGTATGGGGAGAGGAGGGGGGACTGGAGGAGGGGGTGGGGGTGGCGAGGGGGAATTTAGGGGGATTCAACAGTAAGTGCGTAGGTGGGGAGGGTGGGGAGGAGGGGGGAACTGGGGGGAGGAGTTGAGGGGGGGAGGATTTGGGGGGGATTCAACAGTAAGTGCGTAGGTGGGGGATGGGTTGGGAGGATGTTGGGGGGTGGGGGTGGGGGGGGGTCTGGGTGGAGGGGGAAGGGGGCAGGGAGCGAGGTGGGGGGGGGGGGGGGAGGGAGGGCATTGGAGGAAGTCAACAGTGAGTGGGTGGGTGTTTGGGGGTTGGGTGGGGTGGGGTAGGGGGGGGGGTTGGGTGGAAAGCAGGGCGCGTGAGGGGTGGGAGAGGAGGGGGCAAGGAAGGGGAGGGGCAGGAGTGGGTGGGGGAGCGTATAATTGGAAGGGGTGGTTGTGGGTGGGTGGGGGGAGGAAGGAGAATTAGATGAGGGGGTAAGTTGTGGGGGGTGGGGGTGGGGGGTGAGGTGGGGAAAAAACAAGGACGGAAAGTGTTTTGAGGAAAGGTCGAATCAGGGGAGAGAAGCGGAGTGGAGGAGTGAAGGAGGGTGGGGGTGTAGATGGGGGTGTAGGTGTGGGTGTTCGGGTTGTAGAGGACGGCAGGGTGGTTGGTGGTGGTGGTGGTGGGGGGGGGGGGTGTGGGGGGGGGGCGGGGAGGAGTGTTCGGTAATGGTGTAAATTGTAGTAGTAGTAGTCGTAGTGGTTGGAGAGGAGGCATTGATTGTTGTCATTAAAAAACGAAAAGAAAAAAAGAAAGAGAGAGAGAAAGTTTTGGGTAGTGTTTGGTGCTCAGTAAAACCGCCCCCCACCCCCACCACCCGCCCTGCCCACCAACTCCCACGCCCACGCCCCCACTTTTTGTTTGTTTGCTTGGTTTTTTGTTTGTTTGTTTATTTGTTTGTTTGTTTATTTGTT
>NC_134876.1:5240630-5250630 GCF_041734735.1 Babylonia areolata | reverse complement strand
GTCCGCCTGTCTGTCTGTCTGTCTGCCTGTCTCTCTCTCTCTCTCTCTCTTTTTAGTGCTTGACACAGGGCTTACTTCACTGGCCGAAAATAAAAGTGCACAACACACACACACACACACACACACACACACACACACACACACACACACACACACACACACACACACACACACACACACACACACACACACACACACACACACACACACACACATACACACACACACACACATATATATATATATATATATATAGATTTATCTTTATATTCACACACACACACACACACACACACACACACACACACACACACACACACACACACACACACACACACACACACAATTTTTGTTGTTTGTTTGTTTGTTAGTTTTCTAAATTTTCAACTGAAAAAAAAAAAAACTTTGCAGAGATTTCCTTCTTCTTGATGCTTCTTTTCTTAATATGAAAAAAAGAAAGAAAGAAAGAATAACGAATCCCCCATGAGTTTACCCGTCAAAGGAATGTTTACCTGTGGAAAAAAAAGAGAGAGAGAAAGAAACAATCAAAGCAAACAAATATACAAAGAAAGAATGAGGAAGAAAGGAAGTGAGGAAAAGAGAAATGAAGGAGGAAGGGGGGGGTGGAGAATAATAAAATACTGAATGTAAAGTAAAAGAAAGAAAGAAAGAAATCGCCATGGGGATTATCCATTCATGACCGGGATGTGTCCATACAAAGACAGTTTTCGTTTGGAAAGGAGACGAGAACAGATATAGGAAAAGAAAGAAAGAATGAATGAATGAATGAATGAATGAATGAAATCCCCATGAGATTATCCATTCATGTCCTGGATGTGTCCTTACAAAGACAGTCTTCGTTTGGAAAGGAGACGAAAAGAAAAAAAAAAGAAATAGGGAAATAAAGAAAGAAAGAAAGAATTTATACGGATACACAGACTTAATTGTCTATACTTTGATTCAGAGATTTTCCTTTTGGCAGAAAGAAAGAAAGAAAGAAAGAGTCAAACAAACAAACAAATGAAACAAACAAAGAAATGAAGAAGAAAAAGAAAAGAAAAATAGGCATCCGTTTATTCCAAATCGAAAGCTAAAGTCCAAAACAAACAAACAAACAAAAAACCACTGTTTCCTTAAAACTGAAAGCCAAAGATTGAATCTATCTGTCCACTGGGGCCGCTGCCCAAAATAACATCCTCTCAGTGTACATTATAAAAACAAAAAAATCTCGCATCCCAACACCAGATTTAGTATTAATCACCTTCATAGTGGGAACAACAGAAAACAATAACGAAACATAACATATCCTGTTCTGGTACACAAGCTGTGGTTGTTTCTGTTTCAGTTTCAAGGGGGTGTCAAAGCGTGTGGACTGGTCTATATACGCTACTCCATATTTACTTTGGCAATAAAAAACAAAAACAAAAAAGAAAAAAAAGGAAGCAACGGAAAGGAAAATATTTGCAAACGGTTTTGGGTTTGTTTGTTTTTTCCCACCTTTAAGACGTTTCTTTCTGAGGAACGAAAATTAAAAAATTTAAAAATTTAAAAATTTTAAAAAAAAGAAGAAGAAAAGAAAGAAAGAAAGAAAGAAATAAGAAAGAAGGAAAGAAGGAGAGAAGAAAAGCGATAAGAGAAGGAAAGATCTAAGGACGGGGGGCGGGGGGTGGGGGTGGATTAGGAGGAACCGGAGAGGAATGAAGAAGGGTTGAGAGGAAATGAAAGGAAAGAAAAAACGAAAGAAGGGAAAAAAGGAAAGAAAGAAAGAAACAAAAGAAAGAAAAAACGAAAGAAGGAAAAAAAGAAAGAAAGAAGGAAAGACAGAAGGAGAAAAAGGAAAGAAAGAAAGAAAGAGGGGGGAAAAAGTCAAAAGATGTGCACAGTAAAAAGCAAGTAGAAAAGATGATAGGAAGGGAGGAGGAAGGATGAAAGAGAGGAGGGAAGGAGAGGATTGGGGGAAAGGAAAGAAAGAAAAACAAAGATATACCGGAAGGAAGAAAGGGGGAAATATTCAGAAGAAAACAAACAAACAAACAATGGAGAAAAGCAGAGGTAAGTTTCTTTCAAATCAGGACATCAAGTAAAAAAACAAACAAACAAAAACAACAAACAAACAAACAAACAAACAAACAGCCGCCGTGGCGAAGTAGTTAGCGTCGCGGACTGACGGCTGGGAAGACGCGGGTTCGAATCTCAGCGGAGGTGGGCTTTTCGGCCCGTGGCCGGCTCCTACCCAGAGTTGAGTGTGCTGTGGGCTTAAATGGAGAGACTGGGACCACACAGTCGAGTGTCATCCACTTCAAGATTGCGTCTTTGGGTGTATTGCTCTAATTACCTGACCAACATTGCAAGTGGCTGTATCTTTCGGGCCTGGTTAACGCCAGGATATCATTATGACAGGAAGCGTAGAGTACAGTCTTGTCACGCAGTCCCAAACCATATGGACCTCCATAGCAACATCGTCATCGTTATCGTCATCCTCCTCCTTCATCATCATCAGTATAAACAAAACAGTCTCAAAGTATGTGGCCTTTCATGCCCTGCTCTCAAGGTGACCTCAGTTTCGATACCCCTCCACTTCCGTGCTTGGGGTGAGTCCTGTCAGTGTCTTCAGTGTCGGCAGATTCATGGGGGGGGCTGTTGTTGGAGGGACGTGGTGGCGGTCTCCACTCTGGGAGGGACGCTCACTCAGTCTGGCTCTGCGACTAAGCCATTATTGTCGTTAGTAGGGGGCTCAGTAGGTGGTTCCTAAGTACGTTAAATCAGAACAGGCACCACTGAGCACCACCGAAGTGACTCAGCAGCCTCTGGTATGTGCCCTCTGGCGACCTAACATCGATGGTTCCCTGCGGACTGCCGACGCTGGAACTGTGACGGACGAACCCAGGTGTGACCGTGTATGGAGGACTCTAAGTGAGCGGCGTGGGAGTAATGCCACTGAAACGGTGCAGATGATGGGGCAGAAAAAAAGAAGAAAAAAAAGAAAGAAAAAAGAAAGAAAGAAAGAGACGCAGCTCGGTGGAATGAAAGAAAAGTGAAGGAGAAAGAAATAAACAAAGATCAGTTTAATCTAAATCGGGACCTTATGACCAAAAGTAAAGAAGCAAACAAAGATCTTCGAACGGAAGAAGAATAAAAAGAAGACAAAAAAATAAAATAAAATAAAATAAAAAAACGATACAAGCAAACAAACGAGCGAACAAGTTCCAGTTTCAAATTTTCAAGGAAGCGTCACTGCGTTCGGAAAAATCCATAAACGCTACACTACCTATGCTGGGCAGATGCCTGACCAGCAGCATAACCCAACTCGCTCAGACAGGCCTTGAGTGCATGCATATATATTTGTGTACCTATCAGGGTGGATATCTTCAGCAGAATTTTACCAGAGGACAACACTTTTGTTGTCTTGGGCTTTTTTTCAGTGTGCCAAGTGTGTGCTGTACACAAGACCTCGGTTTATCGTCTAATCCGAATGAGTAGACGCTCAGTTTGATTTTCCAGTCAAACTTGCGAGAAAGAGCAAGAGCAGGATTCGAACCCACACCCTCACGGACTCTGTATTGACAGATGAGCATCTTAGCCATTCTGCCACCTTCCTCCTCAACGATAGAAGGAAATGAGGGATCAGTGTATTCTAAATCGGGACATTAAGCCCCCGAAAATACGATATTTATCCCTCAAACCTGTGGGCCAACAATGAAATCTTGTCTTTCTCTTGGGATCTTCTGACAAACACTCTTGCCCAAAAATAGGATTATCGCAGCTCGCAAAAAAGTCTCACCTCCCAACGCCAAATTTAGCCATAAACACCCTGTATAGAACGAGAGTGGAAGGGGGGAAAGCGCACAGAATTCCTTCGCTTGGCTCCCGAGGTGTCAAAAGGAAATATTTGTGGAGAGTTTGTCCCCTTAGATGCTGTTGTAAAGAAAGAAAGAGAGAGAGAGAGAGAGAAAAGGGAACGGAGAAAAGTAGGAAGAGAGGAAGGATGGAAAAAACGCAAGGAATGGGGAAGGAAGGAAGCAAGAAATAAAAGAAAAGAGAGAGAGAGGGAGAGAACGTTAGAAAAAATGAAAAACAACAACGGAAGGACAGAAAAGGTGGGATAAAGAAGCAAGAAATACATTGGGAAATAAAGAAAAAAGGCATTGGAAATAAACGGTAAAAGAAGAATGGAGACACGAAAAACAAAGGAAACAGACCACGGAAGGAAAGAGAAAGAAAGAAAAAAAGAGGAGGAAGACACCTTTAGCCAGAGACAGACAACAAACAGTAACGGAGAAAGAGACAGACAGACAGACAGACAGACAGGCAGAGAGACAAAGACAAAAAGGGAATGTTGGGGAATTAAGCTCTGTCTGCAAACTTCTCGATGTATGACACAGTAACATATGACAATTTGTGAGCCATAAGCACACTAGCACGCACGTGTAGTTTGTTTACACAACAAAACTAATGACGAAGCCTACTCCGCAGCGACAACCCTCTTTTTGACACAAACAACTTTCCATACCTGAAAGGCTTCACAAATATTTCTCATTAATCAATCGTGCAAAATCTGTCAAGTGCTCAGTTTTAAACACAAAGGGGTTCGGGGGATGGGGGTGCGGGTGGTGGTGGGGGGGGGGGGGGGGGGGGGGGGGATCAGCGTATTCTAAATCGAGAACTTCCATCGAAATACAATATCTATTTCCAGGAACGTAGGCTTAACAATCAAATGACTTTTTACTGATATCGCTGGCAAAACAAGGCCAACCCCGCGATAACATCTCAGCGAGAGAGAGAGAGAAAAAAAACCGAAAGAAAGGTCTCCAGTTGTTGGCGACTTTATTGATCTCATCGTCTTCTGTTATTTATAGAAGCGATAGTTCCTGCACCAAATTTAGCGCTGACTGCGTGCGTGGAACGCCAGAAGAATAAAAAATAAAATAAAAGCAAAAGGAAAAAGAGAAAGAAGTCATAAAATTCTTTTTCTGGCTCCCAACTCGCGGAAGTGGAAAGTTGCAAAGGATTCCCCGATCACCAATAATTCCTTTTTCTCCTGCCGATGATTATCTAATCTGTTGGGAAGGGCTAGGCTGCACAAAATAGGGGGAAAAAACAGAAGGAAGGGATGATAGAAAAATGAATTGTTAACGAATGAATGAATGAATGAATGAATGAACAAAAAAAATCAAACACGAAGTTCAGATCAGTTTAGTTATTCGAGGAGGCGTACTGCATTCGGACAAATCCATATACGCTACACCACATCTGCTAAGCAGATGCCTGACCAGCAGCGTGACCCAAGGAGAGAAAAAAAAGCATAAACACATAAATGGATACATCATTTAATTGATAAATAAATAAATAAACAAACATCATTTAATTGATAAATAAATAAATAAACAAACAAACAAATAAATAAATGAATAAATAAATAAATAAATAATTTCAAAAAAAGTAAACACGAAAAAGAGAAAGAAAGAGACAGGAGAGAATAGCGATGGAAGGGAGGGGTGGGGCACAAGGGGCGGGGTGGGGGGGGGGAATCCAAGACAGTATCAGAATAACTAAGTTTATCATCTCAGTAAGAGAGATGATATGTATGTAAAAGCTTTCACCATAGCGACTGACCCCCATGAAATGACACACATGCCACTATATGGATAGAAGGTTAGATGGAGAGAGCGAAGACACACACACACACACACACACACACACACACACACACACACACCACACACACACACACACCACCACCACCACCACCACCACCACCACCACCACCACTACCACACCAAACCACACCACACCACAACCCCACCAACACCACTTGTGTGCGTCCACATACGCACGTTCTTTACAATTCTGTCGACAATCTGCGGTTAACTCAGAAACGGTACACGGATTCAAAACACTGCTTCGAAAACAGCATCATGGAGCTCTTGTTTGTCGGACTGCATAAATATACCCAACAGAACAAGTGCCCGATTTGAGACACACGACTTGGGTGATTCCATTCCTGCATCTGAGAGTTAAACCGGAACAATATATTGTTAACGAATTTATGCGAAAATCAATCAAGTGCCGGATTTTAAGGCATACCTTGGACTATTTCATTCCTACATCTGAAAGTTGAATCGGAGCAATATCTTCTTTTTTTTCTACACATGTGCAGACCAACAATCAAAACTGATTGAGGATTGCTGACAAACAGACTACTCCAAATAGAATTTCGGTTAATTTTTTTTTTTTTTTTTAGTTGTTGGCGACTTTACTGATCTTTCTGTCTCGGTTCGAGACTCAGGATGGACGAGTTTACCACTAGTTAGGGACTTTAATTCGAAATACAATCTCTATTTGCAGTAACAGAGACCAACAATAGAATCTGTCTATCAGTTGGATGGGCGATTTTATCACTAACTTGGGACTTTAATTCGAAATACAATGTCTATTTGCAGAAACCGAGACGAACAATAGAACCTGTCTTTCCGCTGGGATCGTTGACAAAGAGGCCGTCCCGAATCAAATCTCCTTAGCGTGCAAAAAAACAAAACCAAATACAAAGCAAAACAAAACAAAAACAAAACAAAACAACAACAACAACAACAACAACAACAAAAAAAAAAAAAAAAAAAAGCCAGTTGTTGGAGAGTTCATTGATTCAGCTGCCTTTTCTGCTATTTATAGACACGATACGTCCCAGCACCCAGTTTAGTGCCGATCGCGTGACAGGACAGAAACCAAAAGACTGCACAGTAGAATCCCATTTCACGTTCCTAACTTGCCGAACGGAAAAGATTCCGAAGACTTTACCCAATGACTGAATCTCTTTCCAATGGTAAATTTCACTCTGGTGAAAGAAAAAGGAAGATAAAAGGAAGGGAGGAAGGAAGGAAGGAAGGAAAGAACAATGAAGGACAGAGAAAAAGAAGGGAGGGAGGAAATAAGAAACAAAAAAAACAAAGAATGGAGAGAGAGAAAAAGAATAGGAAAAACACGGCACCAGGTGATGTTCCGCTTGCCCGGCCTCATAAATAATGTACAACCAATCAACGCGAAAAATCGAACAGTTCCCACAACTTCAGACTCGAAGATAGATCAGTTTATCAATAACTCAGGGCCTTGATTATAGATAGAATATCTATTTGTAGTAACTGAGGCTAACAATAGAATCTGCGTCTCTCTCCATTGGGGGCTGTTTACAAAGAGAATGTCCCAAACAGGTTCTCCTTAGCTTGTGAAAAAAAAAAGAATAAATAGAAACTATATAAAAATGTTTTTGGTGACTTTATTGACTTTTGCTTTTAATCGGATGGATTTTATTTCCGAGTAATTAATTTCGCACCGACTGCGTGATCAGAATAGCTGAAATACCAGAAGTTCCTTTTTCTGGTTCTTAGGGTCTAAGAGGGATCGTTACCGATCGAACAGGATAAGCAAGTAAGAATGTAGGTTAGTGTGTGAGTTGAAACAGTGTGTTCAGCATTAAAAACATCATTGTCAAAGTCTCTCTGTCTCTGTCTCTGTCTCTCTCGCTCTCTCTGTCTGTGTCTCTGTCTGTCTGTCTGTCTGTCTGTCTCTCTCTCTCTCTCTCTTTCTCTCTCTCTCCAAAAATTTGAGGCTCCTAGACTTTTACTCATTACATCTTCCAGCACTGCCATCTATATCACACTCAATATTCTTCCCTTTACTTTCTTGCTGAAGCACAATAAAGCAATTGTATGAAGCATCGAATATTCAATGGGTTTTTATTCTTCTTCACTTTCTTTTCTTTCTTTCTTTCTTTTGCGTTCGACAGCTACGCAGTCAGGGTCGAAGTCCGAGGGATGCCACAAACTCGGACGTCCGGTGAAGATCGGCTACCGTCCCCCAGAGCTTGGTGTTGAGGTCAGCACCCCCAGGCCAGGACTGCTGCCGCATCTTCTCATACAGGGGGCAGTCTTGGAGAATATGGGATGGGGTCTGGTCAACCTGGCCGCAATCACATAGAGATGTGGCTGCCACTCCAATCCTCTTCAGGTGTGCTCGGAGGCCGCAGTGTCCTGTGCGAAGGCGGTAGATGGTAGTCTGGTGTCTCCTCTCCAGTGTCCTGATGGGATCCTGGTGTGCCTGGTAGTCTCCGTTCAGGCTGACCCAGCCTTCTTCTTCACACTTTGCATGATTTCCCTTCGATCGGTCCAAGTCTACAAACAGCATTGTTGTACAGAAAACAAGCATTTGTGTGTTTCAAACTAGCATGGGATGCTTGGGAAGAATACTCTGAAACTCCTTACCAAAACACAGTAAATATAAAAGCAGTATCAACTCTTTAAATCAACCTACAAAACTTTCCTTTTCAAGAACTTGAAATAGCTTTGCAGGCAACCCATTTTTTCTTTTTCTTTTTTTTTTCTTTTTTGTCTCCGAATCAGTAATGGTATATAAGCTAGCATATATGGGCTAGCGTTGCTCTCCAATCTTTTAAATTCAAGCGAATGGAATGTTTCTTAAGACTTTTTCTTAAAAACGTTTTTGATTGTTCAACTTTTTTTTAACTGAGTGGAAGGTTATTCCATGAATCTCCACCAGAGTACAAGAAGCTGGAATTGCAGAGTTTATTTCTTCGTCTAGGTATGCATAACATTATGGTTATGTCTGTGATCCTTAAACTTAAATGTGTCTGTGATCCTTTTCGGGCTATTTTCATTTTGGAACATTATGCATGCAAACTGTCTGGTGAGGAACAGCCTGTTGTGAACAGATAATATATCACACTGTCTATAGGGAGCTCGACTTCAACAATAATAACTTTAATGCTCTTTTACACAAATACAATTTTGACTTAAACTTGAACTTTAACACACACACACACACACACACACACACACACACACACACACACACACACACACACACGCTTTGTTCCCAATCTAGCCAACAGCTGCTATTCATAGAGACACCCCAACCCCACCCCACCACACAACTGAAAACTGAGTAAGCTGGAAGTTCACCACAGAAAGGTTTCTAACTTGTTTAACTTCACAAATGTTTCTGATTCATTAAACCTGAAAAATCAACCGAGCAACGAACCATAGGTACACAAGATGGATCACTCTTTGCATCTAAATCGGGAGCTTCAAACGAAACGTGACCTCGGTTTCCTAAAATAGAGGCGAATTTGACTTTTCACTGCAATCGCTGGCAAACACAAGGCCCCAAAATGAAAGAAATATCCTAGGCGTGTGTAAAATAAAAGATAAGTGGATAAATAAACAGGAAAAAAGAAATCTATTGGGGAAGGCGACTAAATGTTGATCCTGAATCCTTCCCGCTGTTTACAGAACTGATATTTCTGAGCACCGAATTTGGAATCGACTGTGTGATTTGAGTAACACAGACCGGTAACCTTTGAATTTCTTTTCTGGTTCCTCAATTGTAACTGCGAAAAGTGTTCAGAAAGTTTCTGTGTTATTAAGGAGACGTGCCCTTTCGAAAAAAAGGTCAAACCTCGTGGAATGATTTACGTAAGGTTGAGGCGGGGGTGGCGGTGGGGGAGAAAGTGAGAAAGATACACACACACACACACACACACACACACACACACACACACACACACACACACACACACACACACACACACACACACACACTCAAAGAGAGAGAAAGAAAAAGAGAGAGAGAAACACAGAAACACACAGACACAGACACACGCACACACACACAGACACACACACACACACACACACACACACACACACACACACACACACACACACACACACACACACACACACACACACACACACAAAGAGAGAGAGAGAAAGAAAAAGAGAGAAACACACACACACACACACACACACACACACACACACACACACACACACACACACACACACACACACACACACACTGCTTTTGACATAGCAAAATCTTACAATCGAAGAAATCACCGCAGCAAAAGAAAAAAAAAGAAAGCACAACTCGTTTCGCGTTTGCAGGGCTTCACAAATATTTCCAATTAATTAAACTGCAAACCCAT
>NC_134876.1:5233130-5235630 GCF_041734735.1 Babylonia areolata | reverse complement strand
TATCTCTCTGTGTCTCTGTCTCTCTACATCTCTCTGTTTCTGTCTCTCTCTCCGTCTCTCTCTCTCTTTCTCTCTCTGTCTCTCTACATCTCTCTGTCTCTGTCACTCTCTCTGTCTCTCTACATCTCTCTGTCTCTGTCTCTCTCTCCGTCTCTCTCTCTCTCTTTCTCTCTCTGTCTCTCTACATCTCTCTGTCTCTGTCACTCTCTCTGTCTCTCTCTGTCTCTCTACATCTCTCTGTCTCTGTCTCTCTCTCTGTGTGTCTCTCTGTCTCTCTACATTTCTCTGTCTCTGTCTCTGTCTCTCTCTCTCTGTCTCTCTACATCTCTCTGTCTCTGTCACTCTCTCTGTCTCTCTACATCTCTCTGTCTCTGTCTCTCTCTCCGTCTCTCTCTCTCTCTCTTTCTCTCTCTCTACATCTCTCTGTCTCTGTCTCTCTGTCTCTGTCTCTCTCTGTCTCTTTGTCTCTCTACATCTCTCTGTCTCTGTCTCTCTACATTTCTCTATCTCTGTCTCTGTCTCTGTCTCTCTACATCTCTGTCTCTGTCTCTCTCTCTCTGTCTGTCTCTCTACATCTCTCTATCTCTGTCTGTCTCTTTGTCTCTCACCATTCTCTCTTCTTCTTCTTCTTCTTCTTCTTCTTCTTCTCTGGGATATTTTCTAGGACTGCGGTGAAGGTTGGCCGCACAGAGGGTTGGTTATTCTTGGATGACCTAGAGTTGCCGCCCTTCCCCTTCCTTCCTGCTTCTCCTCTCCTTGACAAATGAGGTGATTTGCCACCTGGGGCGAAGAGACTGGGAGAGGAGAAGGAGGAGAGGTGGGGTGCGGGGATTGTGAGGGAGGGGGTGGGAGAAGGTGCAAGGGAGGAGGGGGAGGGAGGGGTGTATGTGTGTGTGTGTGTGTGTGTGTGTGTGTGTGTATGTGTGTGTGTGTGTGTGAGGAGACGAGACACTGAGCGCCAAAAGATCAGGGTGAGTCATTCTGCATCAAGAATGTGTGTGCTGTGTGTGTCAGTTCGATGATTTTTGGGCGAATTCTTGCCCCCCCCCCCCTCCCCCACCCCTTTGAATTTCTTTTCTATTGTATTGTATTGTGTTGTATTAACTTTGTATTGTATTGTGCTGGATTATGATTGTATTGTGTCGTATTGTATTGTGTTGTATCGTATTGTTATTGTAGTTGTAACTGATTTGTATTGAATTGTAATTGTATAGTACTGTGCTTTGTTGTAATTGCGTTGTATTGTATTATATTGTAATTGTATCGCATTGAATCATATTGTATTGCAATTGTATTGTACTGCAATGTACTTGTATTGCATTGTAATTGTAATTGTAATTGCACTGCATTTTATTGTATTGCATTGTAATTGTATTGTATTGTGTTTCTCATGTCACAACAGATTTCTCTTTGTGAAATTCGGTCTGCTCTCAACAAGAGAGAACGTCACCACAGCAAGAGAGAGAGCGCCACCCCCCCACCCACCCCCACCCACACACACACACACCCCACCCCACCCCACCCCACCCCACCCCACCCCCCATCCCCCACTTTTCCCCTGCATTTTCCATGCTTGCTAATGTGTTTGTCTTCCTATCAAAGTGGATTTTTCTACGAATTTTGCCAGGGACAACCCTTTTGTTGCCGTGGGTTCTTTTTCGTGCGCTAAGTGCATGCTGCACAGGGGAGCGAATGTGTTGTGTTCTGTTGTAGGGGGTGGGTGAGCTCACGCAGTGTGGCCCCGAAAAGCGGCAGTTATCTGATGTCGGCAGGGGTTCAGTTAGTTGCTGTTGTCATGCGTGCGTTGAATCAGAACAGTTGTAGTTGTTACAGTTTCAAGGGCAAGGGAAGAGGTCGAATTGATCGCATACGCTACATCGTACCACAACTCCGTAAAATAAAATGAAGATTTCTGACCAAAGCATGAACATAACACTCTGGTCAGTCCTTGAAGGCTGATCCCAGGTTTTGAAGGGAAAAAAATGAACCATTAATGACATAAAATACATACATACATACATACATACATGAATAAATAAATAAATAAATAATAATAATAATAATAATGGATACTTATATAGCACACTATCCAGAAATCTGCTCTAGGTGCTTTACAAAAACGCTTTTGTTAACATAATAAAATAAATGAATAAATAAATAAATAGATAAATGAATAATAAATAAATGAATGAATGAATAAATAGATAAATAAATAAACAAATAAACAAATTAATAAAGAAGTAAATAGAAATACACGTAGAAGGTAACCTATCGAAAAGAAATGAGAACAAACCAGAACAGGCTACATTGAAAAACAGCACAACGTGGGAATTAGCGACAGTTCGTGCAGGGTCTCCGCGGGAGAGTGGTGCAATGGTCATCTGACACTGGTTGCTGCGTGTGGATTCGCACAGCAGGACATTTGTTACTAAACGAACTTAGGGTGTGTATGTCGTGAGTGCTTTGGATATAACTGACATCTGCTATTGAAAGGACGCAA
>NC_134876.1:5220630-5228130 GCF_041734735.1 Babylonia areolata | reverse complement strand
TCTCTCTCTCTCTCTCTCTCTCTCTCTCTCTCTCTCTCTCTCTCTCTCTCTCAATATAAACGTTTTGAGTTCTGAGTTCTCTCTCTCTCTCTCTCACACACACACACACACACACACACACACACACACACACACACACACACACACACACACACACGCACACACCACACACACACACACTATTTCTCTATCTCTCACCCTCTGTCTGTCTGTCTGTTTCTCTATTTCACGGTGAAACTACTGACCTGACCTGACCGACATATTTTTTCATTGACGCACTTCTACCAGAAGGAATGTGGCAGAACAGTCAAGACACTTACCTGCCAACAACAGTGTTTCCGAGAGTCTGGGTTCCAATCCCGGCCTTACCCTTTCTCCTAAGTATAACTGGAGAATCAAACTGAGCATCTGGTCATTTGGACGAGACGATAAAAGGAGGACCCGTCATAACCTTATTACACAGTCCTTACAAAGTGTTTTTTGTTTGTTTGTTTTTTTTTGTTTTTTGGTGTGGTTTTTTTGCTGCCCCATCATCTGCACCGTTTCAGTGGCATTACTCCCACACCGCTCATTTAGATTCCCACATACACGGCCACACCCGGGTTTGTCCTCCGTAGTTCCAGCGTCGGCAGTCCACAGGGAACCATCGATGTTAGGTCGCCAGCAGGCCACACACCAGAGGAGACCCTGCACTGCTGCTGAGTCACTTCGGTGGTGTTCAGTGGTACCTGTTCTGTTTTAACGTACTTAGGACACCACCTACTAAGCCCCCTACTAACGACAATAATGGCTTAGTCGCGGAGCCAGACTGAGTGAGCGTCCCTCCCTTCCTTACAAAGTGTTTGTGTACATGAAGAAAGGAAGAAGAAAGGAAGGAAAAAAGAAAAAAGAACAAGAGAGGCAAGGCCTTCAAGACTCACTTGTGGCAAATTAAGTCCCCTAGCATTAATTACAGAGTAATTTCCCTTTTTTACTATCTGCACCAAAACGTTTGCAAAATAAATAAAACCTTCATGCATAGCAAAAGAAGTTCCTGTTTGAACAAAAAAAATGATAATAATGACTGCTCTTGTTGTTGTGTCAGAATATCAGATCAAAGTGCCAAGTTTAGAAAATACAAAAAATATAAATATAACAGTAAATGCAGTTTGCATATAATTAGGCTTCATTTTAAAAAAAAAATTTTTTTTTGTGCCCATCCCAGAGGAACAATATTGTTTTAAACAAGATGACTGGAAAGAACTGAATTTTTCCTATTTTTATGCCTAATTTGGTGTCAACTGACAAAGTATTTGCAGAGAAAATATCAATATTAAAGTTTACCACGGACACACACACACACACACACACACACACACACACACACAACCGAACACCGGGTTAAAACATAGACACACTTTGTTTACACAAGCGAGTCAAAAATCGGATTTCTTTTTTTAAATCCTTGCCTGACCAGCAGCGTAACCCAACGCGCTTAGTCAGGCCTTGAGAAAAAAAAGGTGAATAAATAATAGATAAGCGTACATAAATAAGTAAATAAATAAATAAATAATAATTATAATATATAAAACAGGGGTAGTAGTAGTAGTAATAATAATAATAATAATAATAATAAATAAACAAATAAATAAATAAATAAGACAACAATGATGATAAATAAGCAAATAAATGTAAAAAATGAAGACACACATTCACACATACACCCACACATGCATAACAGATATGCACCAAACATGCATGAAGTACTCCAACTGTTTAAACCTTTTTTTTTCTTTTTTTCTTTTTGTTTGTTTGTTTGTTTATGTTTTTCATTGTTTGTTTGTCTGTCCCCATACATATATGCATTTGCTTTACACATCCTTCTCCTTATAGGTTGTATTATCGTCATTTTTTTCGTTTTCTTTGTTGTTTTGTTGTTGTTGTTTTTGTTGTTTTTTTTGCTTTGTTTTTTGGGGGTAGGGTTGTTGTTGTTGTTGTTGTTTTGGGGGGGGAGTTGTGTGTTTGGGTTTGGTTTGGTTTTGATTTTTTCTTAAAAGAAAAAAAAGACAAATGTATGCGATTGTTTTACCACCTTGTACTTGTGAATTGAATAAAAACAAGTTAAAAAATTTAAAAAAAAAGAGGACCCGTGTGCACCACTTACTTGGCACACTGAAAAAAAAAAAAAACAAGTGTAACATGACTGTTGTACCCTGGCAAAATCACGTAGAAGAGATCAACTCTGGTAAGTACACAAACACCGGAGCTGGCTAGGCAGATGTAGTGCAGCTCTCCTTGAGAAACTGAAACACACATTATGTCCTCTCTCTCTCTCTCTCTCTCTCTCTCTCTCTCTCTCTCTCTCTCCACACACACACACACACATACACTTAACATCACATTCAGTCTGTTTTACGTGTATTGGGTAAAAAGTCTGATTTGTCACGTTACTGACAGACACTCTGTCTTCCTGTTTGTCTCATATCTGTCTCTCTCTATCTATCTCTGTCTCTCTGTCTCTCTCTATCTATCTCTATCTCTCTGTCTCTGTCTCTGTCTCTCTCTGTCTCTCTGTCTCTGTCTCTGTCTCTCTGTCTCTGTCTCTCTCTCTCTCTCTCTCTCTCTCTCTCTCTCTCTCTCTCTCCACACACACACACACATACACTTAACATCACATTCAGTCTGTTTTACGTGTATTGGGTAAAAAGTCTGATTTGTCACGTTACTGACAGACACTCAGACTGTCTTCCTGTTTGTCTCATATCTGTCTCTCTCTATCTCTCTCTGTCTCTCTGTCTCTATCTCTTTCTGTCTCTCTGTCTCTGTCTCTGTCTCTGTCTCTCTCTGTCTCTGTCTCTCTCTCTCTCTCTCTCTCTCTCTCTCTCTCTCTCTCTCTCCACACACACACACACATACACTTAACATCACATTCAGTCTGTTTTAAGTGTAGGCTATTGGGTAAAAGTCTGATTGTCACGTTATTGACAGACACTCTGACTGTCTTTCTGTTTGTTTCATCTCTGTCTCTCTCTACACCCCACAACCCCCACCTCCCGGCCCTGCCCCCACCTTCTCTCTCTGCATCTTTCTCCCCTGTGTGTGTGTGTGTGTGTGTGTGTGTGTGTGCGTGCGTGCGCGCGCGTGTGTGTGTGTGAGCGCGCGCGCCTTTGTATGTTAGTGCAACAACAACAACAACAACAAAAACCCAGATAGATAACAGATCTTACGAAAAATCAGCTGACACCAAACCCACTCATTCAAACAAATCGGTGTAACAGTTTCAACCTCGCCCTCCCCTGATTTGTTTTTTTTTACCCCCCGGAGTAGTTCTGGACTAGCGTCGAATGAGTCTCTGGGTCATTTGTAGCCATTCAAAATCGACTCTCCTGGTTAAGAATGACCCCCTGAATCAAACTGTTGAAAGAGGAAGGGAGTCGTTCTGGACAAGCCTTTACTGAACCCCCACCCCCTACCCCCCACCCCCACCCCACCCATCTCCTTCCACTGTATCACAACTTAACGGAGGCCAGCTTTTCAGTTTCAGTCTCCCACAGCTTTTCAGTTTCAGTCTCTCACAGCTTTTCAGTTTCAGTCAGTCTCTCACAGCTTTTCAGTTTCAGTCTCTCACAGCTTTTCAGTTTCAGTCTCTCAGCGAGGCGTCACTGCGTTCGGACAAATCCATATACGCTTGACCGACCACACCTGTTAGGCAGATGCCTGACCAGCAGCATAACCCAACGCGCTAATCAGGCCTTAAGAGCATGCATAGGCCTATATATATATTTATGTATCTATCATAGTGGATTTCTTTCATATCATTTTGCCAGAGGACAACGCTCTCGTTGTCATGGGCTCTTTTGCAGTACGCAAACTGCTTCCTGCACATGGGACCTGGGTCTATCGTCTCATCCGAATGACTAGACGCGCAGTTTGATTTTCCAGTCAAGCAGGGGAGAAAGGGCGAGAGCGGTATTCGAACCCACACCCTCACGAACTGGCAGCTGAGCGTCTTAACCATTCTGCCACCTTCCTCCAACGTGATGGGGATCTACTTTGATAGCCTGCATTAACTGTACCGAGAACAAAACTATCCCCATGGTCATTTCAAGCTAGACTGATTCCATAACCAGTGCGAGAGAAAGAGGGCAGGGGAGTGAGCAAAGTCCATCCAGGGAGGATCCATTTTGACCAGTTGAAATGTTACCCTAGGGGGGCATTCCAGGCTGGCCTGGTCTACATTAGACACCAGGTTCTTGACTAGACTTACCTGTTTCTTTCTCTTGCTTTAGTCCGTTCTAAGGTTTAATGTGGTATGCAATCGCATTAATTGTGAATTAAATAAAAACAAGTTAAAAAATTTTTTTTTTTTTAAAAAGAGAACCCGTGTGCAACACTTACTTGGCACACTGAAAAACAAACAAACAAACAAGTGTAACATGACTGTTGTACCCTGGCAAAATCACGTAGAAGAAATCGACTCTGGTAAGTACACAAACACCGGAGCTGGCTAGGCAGATGTAGTGCAGCTCTCCTTGAGAAACTGAAACACACATTATGTCCTCTCTCTCTCTCTCCCTCTCTGTCTCTCTCTCTCTCTGTCTATCTCTCTCTCTCTCTCTCTCTCTCTCTCTCTCTCTCTCCACACACACACACACACACACACACACACACACATACACTTAACATCACATTCAGTCTGTTTTACGTGTATTGGGTAAAACGTCTGATTTGTCACGTTACTGACTGAATAAAAACTGACAGACACTCTGACTGTCTTCCTGTTTGTCTCATATCTGTCTCTCTCTGTCTCTCTGTCTCTCTCTATCTCTCTCTGTCTCTGTCTCTCTCTGTCTCTCTGTCTCTGTCTCTCTCTCTCTCTCTCTCTCTCTCTCTCTCTCTCTCTCTCTCTCTCTCTCCACACACACACACACATACACTTAACATCACATTCAGTCTGTTTTACGTGTATTGGGTAAAAGTCTGATTTGTCACGTTACTGACAGACACTCTGACTGTCTTTCTGTTTATCTCATCTCTGTCTCTCTCTACTACCTCCACCCCCCGCCCCTGCCCCCACCTTCTCTCTCTGCATCTTTCTCCCCTGTGTGTGTGTGTGTGTGCGTGCGTGCGTGCGCGCGCGTGTGTGTGTGAGCGCGCGCGCCTTTGTATGTTAGTGCAACAACAACAACAACAACAAAAACCCAGATAGATAACAGATCTTACGAAAAATCAGCTGACACCAAACCCACTCATTCAAACAAATCGGTGTAACAGTTTCAACCTCGCCCTCCCCTGATTTGTTTTTTTTTACCCCCCGGAGTAGTTCTGGACTAGCGTCGAATGAGTCTCTGGGTCATTAATTTTGTAGCCATTCAAAATCGACCCTCCTGGTTAAGAATGACCCCCTGAATCAAACTGTTGAAAGAGGAAGGGAGTCGTTCTGGACAAGCCTTTACTGAACCCCCACCCCCTACCCCCCCACCCCCCACCCCACCCATCTCCTTCCACTGTATCACAACTTAACGGAGGCCAGCCTTTCTGTTTCAGTCTCTCACAGCTTTTCAGTTTCAGTCAATCTCTCACAGCTTTTCAGTTTCAGTCAGTCTCTCACAGCTTTTCAGTTTCAGTCAATCTCTCACAGCTTTTCAGTTTCAGTCTCTCACAGCTTTTCAGTTTCAGTCTCTCAGCGAGGCGTCACTGCGTTCGGACAAATCCATATACGCTTGACCGACCACACCTGTTAGGCAGATGCCTGACCAGCAGCATAACCCAACGCGCTAATCAGGCCTGAAGAGCATGCATAGGCCTATATATATTTATGTATCTATCATAGTGGATTTCTTTCATATCATTTTGCCAGAGGACAACGCTCTCGTTGTCATGGGCTCTTTTGCAGTACGCAAACTGCTTCCTGCACACGGGACCTGGGTCTATCGTCTCATCCGAATGACTAGACGCGCAGTTTGATTTTCCAGTCAAGCAGGGGAGAAAGGGCGAGAGCGGGATTCGAACCCACACCCTCACGAACTGGCAGCTGAGCGTCTTAACCATTCTGCCACCTTCCTCCAACGTGATGGGGATCTACTTTGATAGCCTGCATTAACTGTACCGAGAACAAAACTATCCCCATGGTCATTTCAAGCTAGACTGATTCCATAACCAGTGCGAGAGAAAGAGGGCAGGGGAGTGAGCAAAGTCCATCCAGGGAGGATCCATTTTGACCAGTTGAAATGTTACCCTAGGGGGGCATTCCAGGCTGGCCTGGTCTACATTAGACACCAGGTTCTTGACTAGACTTACCTGTTTCTTTCTCTTGCTTTAGTCCGTTCTAAGGTTTAATGTGGTATGCAATCGCATTAATTGTGAATTAAATAAAAACAAGTTAAAAAATAATTTTTTTTTTAAAAAGAGAACCCGTGTGCAACACTTACTTGGCACACTGAAAAACAAACAAACAAACAAGTGTAACATGACTGTTGTACCCTGGCAAAATCACGTAGAAGAAATCGACTCTGGTAAGTACACAAACACCGGAGCTGGCTAGGCAGATGTAGTGCAGCTCTCCTTGAGAAACTGAAACACACATTATGTCCTCTCTCTCTCTCTCCCTCTCTGTCTCTCTCTCTCTCTGTCTATCTCTCTCTCTCTCTCTCTCTCTCTCTCTCTCCACACACACACACACACACACACACACACACACACACATACACTTAACATCACATTCAGTCTGTTTTACGTGTATTGGGTAAAAAGTCTGATTTGTCACGTTACTGACAGACACTCAGACTGTCTTCCTGTTTGTCTCATATCTGTCTCTCTCTGTCTCTCTGTCTCTCTCTATCTCTCTCTGTCTCTCTGTCTCTCTCTGTCTCTCTCTCTCTCTCTCTCTCTCTCTCTCTCTCTCTCTCTCTCCACACACACACACATACACTTAACATCACATTCAGTCTGTTTTACGTGTATTGGGTAAAAGTCTGATTTGTCACGTTATTGACAGACACTCTGACTGTCTTTCTGTTTATCTCATCTCTGTCTCTCTCTACTATCTCCACCCCCCGCCCCTGCCCCCACCTTCTCTCTCTGCATCTTTCTCCCCTGTGTGTGTGTGTGTGTGTGCGTGCGTGCGTCCGTGCGTGCGTGCGCGCGCGTGTGTGTGTGAGCGCGCGCGCCTTTGTATGTTAGTGCAACAACAACAACAACAACAAAAACCCAGATAGATAACAGATCTTACGAAAAATCAGCTGACACCAAACCCACTCATTCAAACAAATCGGTGTAACAGTTTCAACCTCGCCCTCCCCTGATTTGTTTTTTTAACCCCCCGGAGTAGTTCTGGACTAGCGTCGAATGAGTCTCTGGGTCATTTGTAGCCATTCAAAATCGACCCTCCTGGTTAAGAATGACCCCCTGAATCAAACTGTTGAAAGAGGAAGGGAGTCGTTCTGGACAAGCCTTTACTGAACCCCCACCCCCCACCCCCTACCCCCACCCCACCCATCTCCTTCCACTGTATCACAACTT
>NC_134876.1:5195630-5200630 GCF_041734735.1 Babylonia areolata | reverse complement strand
TGACAGGGAAAGAGAGGGAGACAGAGAGAAAGATGAAGATTGAAAGGGGGAGATGTAGAGACAGAGACAGACAGACAGAGGGAGACAGAGGAAGATTGTTGGGGGGAGATGTTGAGACAGAGACAGACAGAGGGAGACAGTGGAAGATTGAAGGGGGGAGATGTTGAGACAGAGACAGACAGAGGGAGACAGTGGAAGATTGACAGGGAAAGAGAGGGAGACAGAGAGAAAGATGAAGATTGAAAGGGGGAGATGTAGAGACAGAGACAGACAGACAGAGGGAGACAGAGGAAGATTGAAAGGGGGAGATGTAGAGACAGAGACAGACAGACGGAGACAGAGGAAAGATTGAAAGGGGGAGATGTAGAGACAGAGACAGACAGACAGAGGGAGACAGACAGACAGAGGGAGACAGAGAGACAGAGGGAGACAGAGAGACAGACAGAGACAGGGGGTTTGGGGCAGCTGGTGCGTGAGGTTTACTTTGTCCATCACTATCTTGTGGCTGGTCCAGAAGGAACTCTGGTCGTCACTGGTGAGCATATGGTGACTTTGTTTGAGCTGGGTCTGTAAGTGTGTGTGTTAGTGTGTGTGTTAGTGTGTGTGTGTGTTAGTGTGTGTGTGTTAGTGTGTGTATGTGTGTGTGTGTGTATGTGTATGTGTGTGTGTGTGTGTGTGTGTGTGTGTGTGTGTGTGTGTGTTAGTGTGTGTATGCACGCGGGTGTGTGTGTTAGTGTGTGTGTGCGTGTGTGTATGTATGTGCGTGTATGTGTGTGTGCGTGTGTGTTAGTGTGTGTGTGTGCGTGTGTGTGCGTATGTATGTGTGTGTATGTGTGTGCATGTGTGTGTGAGTGTGTGTTCGGGCATGTGTGTGTCCGTGCGTATGTGTATGTGTGCGCACATCCGTCCGTGTGCCTGTCTATCTGTCTGTCTGTTTGTGTCTGTGTGCTAGTACATGGGCACGCGCGCGCTTGTGTGTCAAGGCCTGTTTTTCCTTGCATTGTTCCTCAATTGTTGCTGTTGTTGTTGTTGTTGTTTGTTTGTTGTTGATTGTGAAAGAAGTTTTCTTTTAAAATGCAGCTTAAACAACAGTGCAGCTGATACAATACATCACATGCATCCATCCATCCAGCTTAAAAGACGACAACCTCGCAAAAGATGAGGGCTCAAGAAAAAGCAAATGACGAAGAGATAAAACGACAAACAAACAAACAAACAAACACACAGACACGCAGACAGACAATTCTGCTAATAAATAAAAACGATATTTCCGGGTAGAGGACACGACCAGGCACTTGTCACTAGAGAAGACGGAGCTGGGGGCAGAAAAACAACAACGAAATGTTTGTCTGGCTTTAGACGCACTAGAATTCAACACTTTTCGCCCACGACTTGCGTCCTGATGATATCTGTCCGTCTGTCTGTATGCCTGTCTGTGTAACTGTCTGTCTGTCTGTCTGTCTGTCTGTCTGTACGCCTATACATAACAAACAGTGAGAAAAAGAAGCAAGAAGGAGAATAATATAAATAACCACAACCACAACCACACCAACAACCTAACCAAAGAAAAGGACAAAATATGTATATGCTTTTATCGTCTTCTTTCTCTTCAACATGGACTTTTTTCTCTTTTTTTTTTTTTTTTTTTTTTTTTCCTTTTTTTTCCTTGGACGGAAAGGTGAAGAAAGAGAGGATAGGAAGGAAGAAAGAAAAGGAGGCGAAGGAGGAAAAAGAAAAAAAAAAGAGGAGAGAGAGGGTTTATACAATCCTCATGTTTTCCCTTCTTCTGGAAAAGTCGCAGACAGGCAGGCACAGAGAGAGATAAATACTTTTGTTGTTGTTGTTGTTGTTTTGGGCTTTTTTTCTTTCTTTTTTTTTTGCTGCCCCATCATCTGCACCGTTTCAGTGGCATCATTCCCATTCTGCTCAGTAAGATTCCCCCATACGCGGCCACACCCGGGTTCGTCCGTCACAGCTCCAGCGTCGGCAGTCCGCAGGGAACCATCGATGTTAGGTCGCCAGGAGGTAATACACCAGAGGAGACCCTGCACTGCTGCTGAGTCACTTCGGTGATGTTCAGTGGTGCCTGTTCTGATTTAACGTACTTTGAACACCACCTACTAAGCCCCCTACCAACGACAATAATGGCTTAGTCGCGGAGCCAGACTGAGTGAGCGTCCCTCCCAGAGTGGAGACCGCCACCATGTCCCTCAAACATCTGCCGACACTGAAGACATTGACAGGACTCACCCCAAGCACGGAAGTGGACGGGTATCGAAACTGAGGTCACCATGAGAGCAGGGCATGAAAGGCCACAGACTTTGAGACTGTTTTGTTTAGATTGATGATGATGAAGGAGAGATAAATACATTTTGTCACAGTTTCTGTTTGTCTCAAGATGGTGTCGATGTATGGGTACTGATCTATACACGCTACACCATATCTGGTAAAAGAAAAGAAAGAAAGAAATGTGACTGACCTACGCTTAAGGCTCTCAGCGCGCTGGTCAGACCTCGAGAAAAAGAGAGAGACATTCACAGATACATCTGGACGACAGATCATAGATGGATATACAGAGCAGGAGGAGAGAGAGAGAGCGAGAGAGAGAGAGAGAGAGAGAGAAAGAGAGAGAACAAAACTTTAATCTCCAGGCCTCCGGCCCCTAGAAAGAGGTCAAAAGTACACAATATGGTGATCACTCAGCCACAACAAAATGTAAAATACGTACTAACTTAAACCTGTAGAACAAAAGTGCTTCTTGTGCATAGTAAATTAATTCTAACTTTCATCATTGTTGTCACAGAATTCCTGTCGTATCTTCAGAGAGAGAGAGAGAAGCCTTTTACTTTTTACTCAATCCAATTTTCATCGCAGCCAAATCGCGGAATGTTGATTCAAACGAACGTTCTTTATCGAACATCCATCCAAAGCGTTTTTTATTCAATGATTAAGATTTTAGGCATGGACTATTCCTCCAATCTGTCCTTGCAAAAAAAAGAAAAAGAAAAAAAAGAGAGACAGAGAGAGAGAGGAGACGCATGTTTTGGGCAGGAAAAATAATTCTTGGAATTTGCAAACACTTTAATCAAAATGAAAGCTTATTTTTTCAGGAGTAAACACAACAGGAAACTGACATGACGTCCGGAAAGGAAACTAACAAGCAAAGAAATAAACAAACAAACAAAAAACCCAAAGAAATAACTGGCAAGTAAAGCAGCTAAAAATTAATGCCAGAAGAAGACGTTACCCTCTCGTAAATATTCTGTAATTGTGTGTGGGTTTGTGTGTGTGTGTTTATGCGTGAGTGAGTGTGTGTGTGTGTGTGTGTGTTGTTGTCTTCAGTTTAACGTCTTTCCACTTGAAGTGATATTAGACGGTGTGTGTCTGTGTGTCTGTGTGTGTATGCGTGAGTGAGTGAGTGACTCTGTGTGTGTGTGTGTGTGTGTGTGTGTGTGTGTGTGTGTGTGTGTGTGTGTGTGTGTGAATCTATGTCTGTTTGTGTCTGTGTGTGTGTGTGTTTGTCTGTGTGTAACTGTTACCGAGTGATGGATAGACTGAATAGTGGACAGATTGATTGAGAGTGTGTGCGTCTGTCTATGTGTCTGTGTGTCTGTCTTTCTCTCTCACTCTATCTATCTCTCTCTCTCTCTCTCTCTCTTTATCTGTCAATCTATCTGTCTGTCTGTCTCTCTGCACGCTTACCTCTTCTCTCATTCCACCTTCTGATTCTCCTGCTACATCCGTGTGCTGCATCTCCTGGTCCACATTGACTGGTTTGTTCGGTTGGAATTTTACGTGTTCGACCTTTCATAACCCACCTCGTTTCAGGCAGTCAAACTCCGTTTTCAAACTTCTGTTTACTGGGCAATGTTCGTTGTTTCAGTAGCCCACCGGCCACTGAAATGGATCGCGGGATCTCTAACGTGCATAATATTGTATCGTCGGCATGTATCTGTGCACACACTTAACCCACTAGACAAACTAGGATTCGAACCCAGAACCCTGAGACTGAGAGTTCAACGTTCTGACTACTCGGCTTCTGCGCTTTCTGTCCTGGCTCGCTTGGTTGCTGCATTGTTTCTTATTCAGTTCCTTTTGTTTCTTTGGGTTTTTGTTTGTTTGTTTGTTTTGTACATTTGTTTGTTCACTTGCCATGTTTCTTTGCTTGCTTGCTTATATGCTTGCACGTCTGTCTGTTTTTACGTCAGTCTGTTTGTTTGTTTGTTTGTTTGTTTGTCTGTTTGCTGTCCTGTGAAATCAGTGGCAGAGATGGATGATCGATAAAGAACGTTCGTTGTGAATCAACATTCCGCGATTGGGGTGGGATAAAAAAAAAATTAAATTGGTCAGGGTAAAAGGCTTTTGTCTCTGTCTTCTTCTTCTTCTTCTTCTTCTTCTTCTTCTCCTCCTTCTTCTTCTTCTTCTCCTTCTGCTTCTTCTTCTTCATTCTATTTTCTTTATACCAACCCCCCCCCCCCACTCTCTCTCTCTCTCTGTCAGTATTCATTCCCTCCATCCGTCCCCACCCTCACTCTCCTTACTTCCCTAATCCTCCGTCACTCCCTCCGTTTCTCCCTGCCCCCCCCCCCTCTCTCTCTCTCTCTCTCTCTCTCTCTCTTCTCTCTCTCTCTCTCTCTCTTCTACACTGAGTCTCTGTTTTGGATTCTAAGCGCCCACGCATGTTTTGACATTGATATACTTGCTGTGCAGGAAGTTTCAAGAATTGAAGTAATTTAACGTATCTGGCTTTTACTTTACTTCATTCCAACCAATGGGAACGACAGACAGACAGACAGACAGACAGATTAGAACCAAGATAGATAGATAGATGTGACGAAGAGACAGAGAGGCAGAGGGATGATAGATAAACAGACAGAGATGAACAGGCGAATCGATGGCTGGACAGATGCACAAACGGAGAGGTAGATATATACTTAGTAGCCAAGCGTTTGTACGCTTGCCCCTCCCCAGACTCTTCCTCCCTCCCTCCCTTCCTCCCT
>NC_134876.1:5183130-5188130 GCF_041734735.1 Babylonia areolata | reverse complement strand
AAAGCATCGTGCTCTACCTTTCATGTTAGACTTACGGCCGCTCCTGCTCTCTGCTTTCATTTCTTTGAGGCGATCGATGGTGTGATGGCCTTGTACCTGTTCTTTTTGATATTCTTTGACTTTTCTGAGGATTTCCGATTTTCCTAGATGTAGGCCGCTCGTTGGTGTTGCGTTACCAGCGAGTCTGTCAGCTCGCTCATTTCCCTTAACTCCTGCATGTCCCGGGCAGTATGACCATGTGAGTTTTTTTATCTGAAAGTTGCGCATTACCTTATGCCACTCTGGGCTTCCCATTCCGTTTTCAATTTTCTGTATGAGGTTCATTGAGTCTGTTAGAATCATGGCATGTTGGTTTCCGGGCGTATGGATGGACGATAGCCACTGGAGGGCATGTGTCACAGCTTCAACTTCCATCGTTAGGCTGGAGGTGTAGGCAGCATTCTCTTCCCTAACTGTTTTTCCATTTTGTTTCGCAGTGAATCCCCAACCGGATTGGTCTTTGGTGACTGAGCCATCTGTGTATATGATGATGTCCTCTTCTTTACTGTTTTCTTCTATGAGTAGCTTCACTTCCGCATCACTTTTGCCCTCTGGCCATTCCCGACAATGTCTTCCTAGAGTGTGTGAAATGGCTGTGTTGAATAGATGGTTGAGGTTTTCGGGGGTTTTCTCCCATTCTTTTGTTTCTTTCAGGTCTTGTAGTCGGCATACTAGCTGGATTGTGTCTTCTGCTTGCCCCATCCATGATCTTCCTCGCCCTAGACGGCTGCCTTTTGGTTCTTTGACTGCGTCATGCAGTGGGTTTTGAGGCTTTTCTAATGCTTTGAAGTAGGTCTTGACCATATATACATATATGTAAAAAGAGACAGAGAGAGTGAAAGAGAGAGTGTTCTTTTCTTCTTTTTCATGCAATCGCGTCTTAAGGATGATGAAAATAGACAGGCAGAAGAAATTGTGGGGGAGTGGGGGGTGGGGTGGGGGTTCAGTAGTCTGCCTCTAAAATAGACAGAGAGAGAGAGACAGAGACAGACAGACAGAGATTCAAGATTCAAGATTCTTTATTCAATTAAGGCTATAGCCCTACATGAATAGGGGTTAATAACAGTTTTACATACGTCATTGAAGTTAGTAATATAAATAACGCAATGTCTTTCACAAAAAACTATCAGTGAATCTAAGAAATAAGTGTCTCTCTTAATTGCAGTGCTTTATAAAGATACATAGCAAAACTACGTATGATATTTTCATCGTTAGATGCCATTAATAAACATGGAAATAAGCATGGATACATGTAATATTTCTGGGGAATAAATTGGATTCGTAAGTCAGTCAACACGGGACATTTTAAAAAAAAAGTGAACTTCATCCTCTCTTGATTCCTTGCACAATGGGCACGATAGTTCAGAATGACATGTTGCTTTGTAACGATATCTGTGTGGGTTTACTTCAGAAATTCCAAATCTAAATGTAAGTCTGAGGTGTCTGTTCAAATCAAACAAAAGGTATCGCTTCATTATATGATCAGAGATATAAATTCGATACATTTCAAATCTTTCGCTCGTTTGAATATGGCTTTCCCATTTCTGCCACTTACAGTCTATCAAACATTGGCGAAGAATTTGCATAAATCTAATTTTATCCCCTGCTCCTTGATATTTCCATGCATACCCAAGCCCAAGTTCACGTAAACACATTCGTACATTCGGTACCCAATTTGTTTTGCCTCTTAAGTCTTAATAATATGGGATATTGTAAGATTTTAATAACTTTAACTAGTAACGAATGCATCTAATAGCAGGGTTAATATAGATTGGGTGCCTATTAGTTTCTCCATATACTAAATCATTGGTTGTTCTAATTTCAACCCCTAAAAACTTTTTAAACCCAAATAAATGAACGGACTCACAATGCATAACCGATTTTCTATCAACCCCCGCAATTCTGAACCACATAGCACAATAGGTTGTATCTGAATATAAAAAAGATCTGAAATAGTTTCAAAGAATTATTATTCAACAAACGAAGTTTCTTCATAATATGTAACAACGCATTTTTCCCTCTGCTAGATAAAGCCTTATGCAGCTACAATACTCAAACGTGTAGAGAAGAATATTCCAAGATATTTATAGACATTAACGACAGGCATAACAACACCATCATAAACCCATATTTCCCCTGCTGCCAGATAACCCCTTTTCTAAAGACAATTATGTTACTCTTATCCAAATTAACCCCTAACTGCAACTCACTGGCTGAATTTTTCAGATTATTCAACTGCGCCTGAAGACCAACAACTGTTTTCAGAGAGCAAATATATATCATCAGCGAGTAGTAAAATAAATAATTCCATAATATCACTTGTGAATCTAGCACCGTGCCTTCCCCAGTCTATTATTTTTATCCCTAATTCATTTATGAATAATGAAAACAAAATATGACTACAAACATCTCCCTGTTTAACTCCTCTTGTACAACATATATAATTCGTAAGTTTATCACCACATCTAACTCTTGTTTTAACAACACCATACATGCTCCTAATGCAATCAAAGAGTTTTCCACTTACTCCATTTTTTAATCAGAATGGGCTAGAATGAATTTCAGTTAATGGAATCAAATGTCTTTTCAAAATCAATAAACGCCACATAGAGTTACGGTTAAAAGAAAAACTGTTTCTGGATGAGTGCAAAAAGAGTAAACATATGATCAACAGAGACAGAGGGAGAGTGTGGGAGAGTGCCATGGAGAGACAGAGAGAAACAGTAAGTGAAAGAAAGAGAGAGAAAGACACACACACACACACACACACACACACACACACACACACACACACACACACACACACACACACACACACACACACACACACACGGAATGAGAAGGTGAGAGAGAATGGAGAGACAGCGACGAGAGAGAGGGAAAGAGAGAGGTGGATAGAGAAAAGAGAGAGACAGAGAAAGAAACAGAGACAAACAGAGAAAAATAGACACATAGACATTCAGGCTGACAGAATGAGAGAGAGAGAGAGAAAGCGTCAGACAGACAGACAGACAGACAGACAGACAGACAGACAGACAGACAGACAGACAGACAGAGAATATTAACACACCTCTTGTGGCAGAAAAAAGGCACACACACACACACACACACACACACACACACACACACACACACACACACACACACACGCACGCACACACACACACACACACACACACACACGCACGCACGCACGCACACACACACACACACAATTTTTTTTTTTTTTAAAGAGCATAAAAAAGAGGAGGTTCATTCATGAAAACTGGCAAAGGGGGATCATTCATCATGTGGGCTGATCGAGTTGCCGTTCTTTTTAGCTCAATGATGAAAGAGTGGGTGGGTGGGGTGTGTGGGGGGGGGGAAGGAAGTGGGGAATTGGAGGAGGGAGAGGGCAACGCTTGAATCAGACATTCTGTCTGTCTGTAAGTCTGTCTGTCTGCTTGCGCATTTATCTTTGTGCGAGAACTGATATCGGCTTTGTTGAATTTGTATGTGTTCGTCTTCGGTTTGTTGTTGTTGTTGTTTTAGGCGTCTGTTGTGAACATATCTGTGTTCAGGCTGAGCGTATGCGTACGTGCGCACACGTGCAAATGTGTGTGTTTTTGTGTGTTAGCGTGCGTGCGTGCGTGTGTGTATGTGTGTGTGTGTGTGTGTGTGTGTGTGTGTGTGTGTGTTTTGTGTGCCTGTGTGTGTGTGTGTGTGTGTGTGTGTGTGTGTGTGTGTGTGTGATGTATGACTTGATGTTATTTGGGGACCCATACGAATTAAAACCGGAAATTGAAATAATTATTGATGGAAAATCAACGTCCCGCTCAGGGGAAAGAATGCAGAGAAGATGCAGATGAACAATAATTTCTACGCCTTGAAGGAGAGAGATGTTCTATGCAGCAGAGGAAGCCTGGTTGTTATTCATTTAACCGCAGTGCAGTGATGGCCTAGTGGTAACGCGTGCGCCTAGGAAGCGAGAGAATCTGAGCGCACTGGTTCAAATCACGGCTCAGCCGCCGATATTTTCTCCCCCTCCACTGGACCTTGAGTGGTGGTCTTTACGCTAGTCATTCGAATGAGACGATAAACCGAGATCCCGTGTGCAGCATGCACTTAACGCACGTAAAAGAACCCACGGCATCAAAAGGGTTGTTCCTGGCAAAATTCTGTAGAAAAATCCACCAGTCGATAGGAAAAACAAATAAAACTGCACGCAGGGATAACATTTTTTTTAAAGGGTGGCGCTGTAGTGTAGCGACGCGCTCTCCCTTGGGAGAGCAGCCCGAATTTCACACAGAGAAATCTGTTGTGATAAAAAAAGAGAAATACAGAATACAGAAACTGCTCTTTCTTTTAAATGGTATTCTCCGTATCGACTTCTTCTCTTTCCTCTTATCCTCTTTTTTGCTTTTGTGAACTGCAGCTCAGCTTCAATGTCAAGAAGCTGTTGTCAGTTTCAGTGTCAAGGTGTTGTCAGATTCAGTGTCAAGGTGTTGTTAGTTTCAAGGAGGTGTTGCCAGTTTTAGTGTCAAGATGTTGTCAGTTTCAGTGTCAAGATGTTGTCAGTTTCAGTGTCAAGGTGTTGTCAGTTTCAAGGAGGTGTTGTCAGATTCAGTGTCAAAAAGGCGTTGTCAATTTCAAGGAGGTGTTGTCAGTTTCAGAGTCAAGAAGGCGCTGTAAGTTTCAAGGTGTTGTCAGTTTCAATGTTAAGAAGGTACTGTCAGTTTCAAGGAGGTGTTGTCAGTTTCAGTGTCAAGGAGGTGCTGTCAGTTTCAAAACGGTATTCTCGATTTCAATGTCATTTCAAGGTGTGGGGGCGTGCAGACTGACCCATTAAACTATACGCTCCACCACAACTGCATTGTTGTTGCTGTTTTTGTTGCTGTTTTGCTTAAAATCTAATAACAACAACGATCATATGCTTTATCTACACATCAACCCATTGCCCTGGTTAAGCCTTGAGAGCCTAA
>NC_134876.1:5170630-5175630 GCF_041734735.1 Babylonia areolata | reverse complement strand
ACCAATTACCTTTCCTGCTGAGAGGATTAGAACTTGAACACAAAACGTATGAAGATAGAGCAGAGAGGAGTGTTAAGACGGCTCGGTCGCTTGAGCTTCTGCTGACGTCATGTGTGACCCACTTTCTGGGCCAGCTGTGCCCGTTGTTGCCTGTGAGGTCAGTTAATCTTTCTCCCGAGGGGGTGAAGGTGCTGATAAGGGGATGGGAGAGGTGGAGGGGGTGAGGGGGGATGAGAGAGGACATGAGACGCACACAGCAGTAGCAGCAGCAGGTAGTCGTGACGTCATTCACGCACTTACGCGCACAACAATAAAATTATTATAGTACCGGCCGGCATGTGGTTTGTATGTTTATATGTGCGTATGTGGGGAGGGTGGTGGTGGTGGGAAGGCAGGAAAGGCGTGTGTGTGTGTGTGTGTGTGTGTGTGTGAAAAGGATATTTTTTTTAGCAAGCTGTGACAGTTTGAGAGGGAGTCCGGTCAAATCGGCTGACTATCTGTTTCTGTCTCTGTTTCTGTCGCTGTCTCTGCCTCTCTGTCTGTCTGTCTCCTATCTCTCCTTTCCTGGGTTCCATCTCCATCCCGCCTCGTCGGCTAAGGGCGGAGATTGTTCCGATCTCTCGTCAACACATGTGCAGACCTGCTTGTACCTGAACCCCCATCGTGTTTAGGTGCACCCAGCTGATCAAATAAGCACGTTAAAGATCATATGATATATGTCAGTGCTCGGTAGGTTATAGAAGTAAGAATTTAACCGGGATGCACGCTCCCCGAAAACGGAGTATGGCTGCCTATACGGCAAGTAAATAAACAAAACGGTCATATGCGTGCAATGTTACATGACTGCGTGTACTTGTGTGTGTGTGTGTGTGTGTGTGTGTACGTGACTGAAACCTGACTGAATAACACAGGAAACGAATGACCAGAGCCTAAAGGCAGCTGTGTGTCGGCTCTTTGGGTAGGCAACCTGTTGTGCAAATGACTCCGTGTTTGTAAAGCGCTTAGGGTTTGGTATCTGACAGAGGATAGGCGCTTTATATGTATTTACATTCTATGACCTCTCTCTCTCTCTCTCTCTCTCTCTCTCTCTCTTAAGGAGTCTTGTGTTGCATGATTTTCGCGTAAAATTTATTCCAGTTAAATATCATTAATGTCCATGTTCGTTTAGATTCTGTTTATATTGAAGACATCATCTGATATTGGTGTCATTCTTAATCTCGCATTGTATTTACATACAGATTTTTTTAAGTTAAGAGAAAAGGTATTATAATTTCTAATCAATTGTGAAAATGGTGAATGCTTACTGATTGTTATGGTGACGTTTGTATATTCTGTTGTCTGCTATGGCCTTAAATGAATAAAATCAGCTCAGTCTCAGTCTCTCTCCCAAGGAGCAGATCAGTGCAAAATCTCATTGATCGGAGTTGAGTTTAAGACCTATTGGCTTACACCCTTGGTGTCAACTTGTTCAGGACTGGCGTTTTGGACAACAAATGATTCATGTCAAATATGTTTCAGAATTTGAACGGCAAGATAGAAGAAGAAGAAGAAGAAGAAGAAGAAGAAGAAGAAGAAGAAGAAGAAGAGGAGGAGGAGGAGGAGGAGGAGGATTAAGCTGAGAGAAAGAAGTAGGTAAATAAGAACGGAGATACTGGGGAGTTTTTCTTGTTGTTTTTTTAAGTATATCATTCGTCGATCGAATTAAGTCACTGAAACAGAAGAAGAAGAAGCAGAAGAAGAAGAAATGATCCAAAATTCAACGACTGAGCAAAAGAAACATTTCTTGAGCCGAGATGTAAAACTAACAGAAATATATCTATATAAAACAAAAGACGAGAATGGAACAGTGCGAGTTGTAAAAGAGAACTTATTTCACATTAATTCCTCCTGGATGAACGGACATCTCCGGTCATGACTTTCTATTTTCAGCTGTTGCTGTTCGAAGGTTCATCACCCGGGAAAAAGATGGAAGCGTTGATGAGAGCTTAAGTAAACTTGATATGTCTTTCAAATCGTGGAGCTCCCGTTGCTAGACAAAAGAGAAAAACAATAAATATATGTATATTTTTATGAACATGAAGCCATTGCATAGTTTTTTTGTTTTTTCGTTGTTGTTGTTGTTCTTGTTCTTTCAGCAGTGAAACCAAATTTATCCCCTAGAACGTAAAGAAAAGCCATGACTTTAATTAAAACTTTCTCTCTTTTTCTGCGTTCGTGGACTGCGGCTTGCACGTTGGCATGCATGGCCTTGTTTACCCTGCCCTGTATGCAGCCGCGATCCGTGTTCGGATTTTTTTAATCTTTGACTTTGTTAGGCTTGTCCTTTGTTGTCTTCTTTTTTTTTGTCGGGGGGGGGGGGGGGATCCTGAGCTGAAACTCACGCGTTCGCTTGTTGATACGACGGGCGCAATAGCCGAGTGGTTAAAGCGTTGGACTGTCAATCTGAGGGTTCCGGGTTCGAATCACGGTGACGGCGCCTGGTAGGTAAAGGGTGGAGATTTTTCCGATCTCCCAGGTCAACATATGTGCAGACCTGCTAGTGCCTGAACCCCCTTCGTGTGTATATGCAAGCAGAAGATCAAATACACACGTTAAAGATCCTGTAATCCATGTCAGCGTTCGGTGGGTTATGGAAACAAGAACATACCCAGCATACACCCCCCCGAAAACGTAGTATGGCTGCCTACATGGCGGGGTAAAAACGGTCATACACGTAAAAGCCCACTCGTGTGCATACGAGTGAACGCAGAAGAAGAAGAAGAAGAAGAAGCTCGTTGATACGAAAGGGGGATTTCACATGCATGGCCGTTTTTCACCCCCGACACTGATTTAGGCAGCAGTTTTCGGGTTTTAAGATTTGTGTGTTTGGTTTGCTTTGCTTTGCTTTAGCTCGGTATATCTTTCTTTCACGCTTCTTTTCCTGAAAGCTTTCTGTTCTTTTTGTTTCTTTTTCTTTTCTGCCATCTCATGGACCTCAACTCACGCTTTCGCTTGTTTTCTGTGCGAGGTCTTTTGCATGGAAGACCGGTTTTACTACTGCCGTTTAGACAACCATACTCTATGTACAACCTTCTAGTTTTAACAGACCGCTTCAGAGTTCCGTGCTTACATGACTCATAGAAGCGTATCATATGATCTGTGCTCACGAAGTTGACTTGATCTCCAAAGTTGCGAGTGACAAAGGCGTCCGATTGAAGCCGAACGTGCGAAACTGCAGGCTTCTTTTATATATATATATATATATATATATATATATATATATATATATATGTATGTATATATATATATGTATTTGTATTTCTTTTTATCACAACAGATTTCTCTGTGTGTAATTCGGGCTCCTCTCCCCAGGGAGAGCGCGTCGCTACACAACAGCGCCACCCATTTCTTTTCTTCTTTTTTTTTCTTCTTTTTTTTTGTATTTTTTCCTGCATGCAGTTTTATTTGTTTTTCCTATCGATGTGGATTTTTCTACAGAATTTTGCCAGGAACAAACCCTTTTGTTCCCGTGGGTTCTTTTACGTGCGCTAAGTGCATGCTGCACACGGGACCTCGGTTTATCGTCTCATCCGAATGACTAGCGTCCAGACCAGCACTCAAGGTCTAGTGGAGGGGGAGAAAATATCGGCGGCTGAACCATGATTCGAACCAGCGCGCTCAGATTCTCTTGCTTCCTGGGCGGACGCGTTACCTCTAGGCCATCACTCCATATATATATATATATATACTTTTTGCTCTCTCTTTTCTTTATTTGTTTTTCTAATTGTGCATACGATGGCACTTCATCGTACATAGTTTGGTTGAAGCAATGGAGGCTATCAACTAAAAAAAAAAATGGAGGACAGCACATGTTCGCTGCTTTTGTCTAAGTCGATCGCCTTCAGCATTGCTCGCGATTTCGAGTACAAGTGTAGATACGCATGCGCAAGATCCAATATGGCCGCGGAGCTCTCCAGCGGTGAAATAAACCGTGGTTGTTTGTAATGTTGTTGATGTTGTTTGTTTGTTGTGTTTTTGTTTGTTTGTTTTTGTTGTTGTTGTTGTTTTTGTTTGTTTTGTTGTTGTTGTTTTTTTGCTTGTTTTTTTGTTTGTTTGTTTCTTTGTTTGTTTGTTTTTTACTCCGTCCTGCTGATGAGGAAGTGAAGGATGTTCTCAATGGTTCTGTTCTTCCTCCGGTCCCTATGCCCAGTGGTCAATGAACCCGACCAGGAACTGTATGTCCAAAGGTCAAGTCCCACCATATACCAACCGTGAGTTTTAAACCCCTTCCCCCCTCCCCCCGTACCCTCACACTCACCCTTCTACTGGACATTGATTGCTGGTCTGGGTACAATTCTTTTGGATGTGACGATAAACCGAGGTCAAGCGTGCTTGCACTTAGCGCGCGTGAAAGAACCCACGGCAACAAAAGGGAAATCCCTGGCTTAATAATGAATTAAAAAAAAAAATAAATAAAAACCTACTTCAATAGTAAATCAAATATACTTTCAGTCAGTCTGGTGGATCTGCACTGTGGTACACGCCCAACCCGGGTAAAGTAGCCCGAATTTCACACGAATTTCACGTGTTTCGGATAGCTGGTTATTCAAGCAAAGCAGGTTTTTGTTTGTTTGTTTGTTTGTCTGTCTGTTTTCAAACTCGTTATCCTCTAACCGGCTTCTTTTCTTCGTCTTCTTCTTCACTCGTATGAACACAAGTGGGCTTTTTACGTGTATGACCGTTTTTACCCCGCCATGGAGGCAACCATACTCCGCTTTCGGACAAAAGAAAGAAGAGAAGAACAGTGTGAAGAGAGCAAGCCGCGTACAATGCGCATTTTTCCTCCATCGCAAGCATCTTCTTCGTCTTCATTTGTGGCCTGAGACTCCCACGTTTTCTTCAGTTTAACTCTCTCTCCATACGAACGGCGAAAGAGACGACGTTAACAGCGTTTCACCCCAATTACCATCATCAAAATATTGCAAGCGGAAAGCTCTTATACTGAAGACGTGAATGTTGAC
>NC_134876.1:5163130-5168130 GCF_041734735.1 Babylonia areolata | reverse complement strand
TTGAACCATTTTGTTCTGCACACGGGATTTCGGTTTTTCGGCTCACCAGAAAGGCTAGCACCTTGACAACCACTGAAGATGTAGTGAAGGAGCAGGGACTAGTGGTGTGTGGGAAGGGGGGAGGCCGGGGGGGGGAGGGGGGGGGGGGGGGGGGGCGAGTAAAAATCCCGGTTCATGTGTGGGAATCGAACATGTGGACATGTGTTTCCTCTGTCGGGTGCACTGCCGCCGCTGGACCAGCGCGCCACTCCATCGCCTCCGAATTTCATCCTCTGTCCCTTCTGTCTGGACTCGAACCCGTGAACACTCGCTTCCTAGTCGTATCGGACGAATTACTTACCGCTGAGCCACTGCCTCCACTGAATTGTCTCCGATGTCTTTTTCTCCTTTGTCTCTCTCTTGTCTTGCCTCCATGCTGGATACAGCTCTTCACGTTGGTAAGAGCCATTTACATTCTCTATTTTCGGGCTGTCTATTTAGCCTTATCGCTTTTAAATGGCCCTCTGTCTCTTTCTGTCTCGGTCTGTCTCTGTCTGTTTGTCTGTCTGCCTGTCTGTCTGCCTGACTCTCTCTCTCTCTCTCTCTCTCTCTCTCTCTCTCTCTCTCTCATGGACTAATTTCTATATCATCTATATTCTCTAAACCGTTAGGAAAAATATGAATATATACTCAATCATTTCAATGAATTTAATCTATTTCTCCCAAATCAATCAGGATTTAGGCCTAACCACTCCTACCATACAGCACTAACCAGCCTCGTTTATCATTGGCTTACCAATATCAATAACTAATTAATAAGCGTTCTTTTTGTAGATTTTACAAAGGCAATATCGATGTTATCTATCACACTCTTCTCATCAGAAAACTAAAAGTATATGGGTTATCTCACAATAATTTAGAGCTAATGTCCTCGTTTTCGTCTGACAGAAAGCAAATGGTTTCAGTTGATAGATCCAAATCCCAGCTTTTACCCATAACTTACGGTGTTCCCAGAGGGTCAGTTGTGGGACCTATTTTATTTTCAATTTATATCAACAATTTGCCCCTATTTGTTGAACCATTTTGTGAGTTATTGCAAATGACACACTAAGCATCATAGAATAGAAAGGTTCCCAAAGGGTCAGTTATGGGACCTATTTTATTTTCAATTTATATCAACGATTTGCCCCTATTTGTTGAACCATTTTGTGAGTTATTGCAAATGACACACTAAGCATCATTAAATAGAAAGACTATCTCTCACTTTGCAACAAAGTATCAATGATATAGTAACATACTCTGAACTTAATCATACGAAATACATTGTCATAATCACGAGACAAAAGCGCCAAAACCTTCCGCCCACACGTTCTCCGTTGTATATCAATGGAGTCATGATTGAGGAAGTCAGTCATCACAAATTTACTTGGCCTTGTCATTGGCAAAAACTTGTCATGGTCTCAACCTATAATGATGACTTGTAAAAAAAATATCCAAAAAGATTCATCAGCTATCCAGAATAAAGCATTTTCAAAACAGGAATTGCCGGGTTTTTCCCCATGCTTTTCTTGAACCACATGTAAACTGCTTCAGCAATATGGGATTCTGCTAGAGAAAATGTTCTAAAACAACGTATGAGTCTACATAGAAGAACCATAAAGCTGATACATCTGAAATCTTCGTCCTCAACAGTCTCTGATTTCAAAGACTTAGGTATTCTTCCATTGAAATTGAAACTCGTTCATGATAAGGCGCTTTTCATGTTCAAGATAATGTCTGGTTTTGCTCCTCCGTATCTAAAACAGCGATTCCTCACAAGTACAATATGTAACAACAAGATCATGGTACCGCTGCTTAGAACTGATTTATTTAATGAAAGGCATTTGCAAATTCTGCTTGATATATTTATGTTATGTCATATGATATTACTGTATTTCATGACATCTCTCTTTCTCTCTCTGTTTGTCTGTCTGTCTGTCTGTCTCTCTCTCTCTCTCTCTCTCACACACACACATCCCCTCTTTTTTTTCTCCTCTCAACGTCTATTTTCTTAATTCTTTACTCTCCAAATGTATGCACTATGTAAAAAGCAACAAGAGAGGCAAGGCCTTCAAAACTCACTTGTGATACACTTTTTTTTTTTAATCCAAGCTTTTTTTGTGTATTGAGTATAATGCATTTACTGTTATATTTATATTTTTATATTCTCTAAACTTGGCACTTTGATCTGATATTCGACCCAACAAAAGATCTGTCATTATTATCATTTTTTGTTCAAACAGGAACTTCTTTTGCTAAGCATGGAAGTTTTGTTTATTGCAAACGTTTTGGTGCAGACAGTAAAACAAGGGAAATTACTCTGCTGGGGGACTTAGTTTGCTGTAAACTGATCTTTCTCATCTTAAACATTACATTTTGAAATTATACTCAATACATAAAAAGCTTGGATTTTTTTTAAGTGCATCATAAGTGAGTCTTGAAGGCCTTGCCTCTCTTGTTTCAAAATGTAATGTTTAAGATGAGAAAGATCAGTTTAAAGCAAATTAAGTCCCCTAGCATTAATTAGAGTAATTCCCTTTTTTTTACTACCTGCACCAAAACGTTTGCAAATAAATAAAACTTCCATGCTAGCAAAAGAAGTTCCTGTTTGAACAAAAAATGATAATTATGACTGCTCTTGTTGTTGGGTCGAATATCAGATCAAAGTGCCAAGTTTAGAGAATACAAAAAATATAAATATAACAGTAAATGCAGTTTGCATATAATTAGGCTTCATTTTTTTATTTTTTTGAGCCCATCCCAGAGGTGCAATATTGTTTTAAACAAGATGACTAAAAAGAACTTAATTTTTCCTATTTTTATGCCTAATTTGGTGTCGACTGACAAAGTATTTGCAGAGAAAATGTCAATGTTAAAGTTTACCACACACACACACACACACACACACACACACACACACACACACACAGAGAGAGAGAGAGAGAGAGAGAGAGACAACCGAACACCGGGTTAAAACATAGACTCACTTTGTTTACACAAGTGAGTCAAAAATTATATGTGTGTTTGTTATGAATATGATGCTTGTTATAATGTTCCATTTCTTTTCTTTTTATGATTTTGTGTGTGTGAACATTATTTACTCATTCCTTGTGGTCTTTCTTCATAACTTTTCTTTTGACATTTTTCCCTTTGGGGGGCTGGATAAAAAAAAGCAATTATTTGCTTACTCTATTACCCTCAGAAATATAAATTTATTCATCCATCCATTCATTCATTCATTCACTCATTCATACTCCATCTCTCTCTCTCTCTCTCTCTCTCTCTCTCTCTCTCTCTCTCTTAATGAAACACTGCCATTGGCATTATGATTCCCCCCCCTCTCTCTTTCTCTCTCTCTCTGATGACATTAAAGTTGGTTTTGCCATTGTCGTTTGTTGATCTCTGTCTCTCTCTGTGTCTCTGTCTCTCTGTATCTCTGTCTCTGTCTCTCTCTGTCTCTCTGTCTCTCTCTGTCTCTCTCTCTCCCCACACGCAGTTGTTACTGAGGTTGCTAAGCGATTCACGTTTAAGACTGAAGTATGTGAAAACGTTGAAAGAGCTGGTGCCAAATGCGTAACGCTTGAAAATGTTGGTTTTGAAACAAAAGAAACTAGTAGAGAAACAAGTAGTAGTAGTAGTAGTATTGGCTCACATCTGTATATGCACACAACGTGCGTGTGTGTGTGTGTGTGTGTGTGTGTGTGTGTGTGTGTGTGTGTGTGAGTGAGTGAGTGTGTGTGTGGGGGGGGGGGGGGTACATTTTAATATTATTCATTTTCTCTTAAAATACTTAGTCTCTTGACACCAAATTTGACTTTCGAAATACGAAAAATTCAATTCTTCCCATATACACTGAATCATAATGAAAATGCGCTTCTGGGAAGGGCACAATCTTTATATATATATATATATATATATATATGTGTGTGTGTGTGTGTGTGTGTGTGTGTGTGTGTGTGTGTGTGTGTGTGTGTGTATCCACAGTCAGAGCACTGCTACATTTGTATTTCTTATGCACAAACCTTAGTACTTTTCAGTGACATACTGACACACTGATTGACAGCAGTCATTTTAGTTCAAATATGAATTTCTAATTTTCTGTATGGAAGCTACATTGACGCAAGGCAAGGCAACGCAAGGCAAGGCAAGACAAGACAAAGTAAGGCAAGACAAGGCAAGGCACGGCAAGACAAGGCAAGGCAAGGCAAGGCAAGACAAAGCAAAGCAAGGCAAGGCAAGACAAAGCAAGGCAAGGCAAGGCACAGCAAGACAAGCAAGGCAAGGCAAGGCACAGCAAGACAAAGCAAGGCAAGGCAAGGCACAGCAAGACAAGGCAAGGCAAGGCAACATAAAGCAAGGCAAGGCAAGGCAAGACAAAGCAAGGCAAGGCAAGGCACGGCAAGGCAAGGCAAGGCACGGCAAGGCAAGACAAGGCAAGGCAAGGCAAGGCAAGGCAAGGCAAGGCAAGGCAAGGCAAGGCAAGGCAAGGCAAGGCACGGCACGGCAAGGCACAGCAAGACAAAGCAAGGCAAGGCAAGGCAAGGCAAAGCCAGGCAAGGCAAGGCAAGGTACAGCAAGACAAGGCAAGGCAAGGCAAGGCAAGGCAAGACAAGACAAGGCAAGGCAAGACAAGACAAGGCAAGGCAAGGCAAGAAGTTTATTTCGTGTGCTCCCTGGGACGCACACATTTCTCAAAAACATCGAATTCATGCTTTGCAATGGAGCATTAATCTAAATACACTATGGGAAATATTTTTTTTCTTAAAACAGATCTTACTCATCTAAAACATTAAATTTTAAAAATAGAACTCTGTGCAAAGAAATACTCTTCTGTTTTTACACTGAGTGTGAGGATCTTACACGATCCATATTTGAACAGGTGAATTTTCAAGTTTCTGGAAATACGAGATTGAACGAAATTTGATGAATATTCAGTAGCAAACACATTCGACTGTTCACGATTAATGACAGGAGGCGAAGGA
>NC_134876.1:5155630-5158130 GCF_041734735.1 Babylonia areolata | reverse complement strand
GAGACAAGTCGTGTCTGCTTCTAAAACGTTTCGTGACACACACACACACACACACACACACACACACACACATATATATATATATGTGTGTGTGTGTGTGTGTGTGTGTGTGTATGTGTGTGTGTGTGTGTGTGTGTGTGTGTGTAGATATATATAGATGTAGATATATATCTATCTGTTCTATACATATATCTATATCTAGCTATCTCTCTCTCTCTCTCTCTCTATATATATATATATATATATATAGAGAGAGAGAGAGAGAGAGAGAGAGAGAGAGAGAGATACATGTGTGTGTGTGTGTGTATGTGTGTGTGTGTGTGTGTCCAATATAATTCACAATGTTTCTCTCTCCCCAAACAAAATGAAATCACATAAATCGTGCTGGTGGATGTGTTGTTCGTATTTTTCGTGATAACAAAAAATCGCAAGAAATGCGTGGGTGAGTTGAAACTCCTCATAGAGCAAATGATGAATACCCGCATAGCTGGAAAATCTCTCAGTCAGAAAATAGAAGAAATATATGACTCTCTCTCTCTCTCTCTCTCTCTCTCTCTCTCTCTCACGCACACACACACACACACGCACACGCACACGCACAGGGACTGATTGGAAGAATAGGCCATGCCTAAAATCTTAATCCTTGAATATAAAAAGCACGTTTTGAGTTCTGAGTTCTCTCTCTCTCTCTCTCTCTCTCTCTCTCTCTATATATATATATATATATATATATATATGTGTGTGTGTGTGTGTGTGTGTGTGTGTGTGTGTGTGTGTGTGTGTGTGTGTTTGTCTGTGAATAAGTGTTATATATATATATATAGAGAGAGAGAGAGAGAGAGAGAGATGCTGACAATGGCGAAAACTTTTCAATTTACCGTCCATAATACGCCCACGCAAAACAACAACAGCAACAAAACAACCAACAGACAACAACAACAACACCAACAAATGTTTTTCGCGTGTACAACAGTATCCGCAATTCAAGAAAGAGTCCGCAACCTTATGTACGACAGTATCCGCAATTCAAGAAAGAGTCCGCAACCTTATGTACAACAGTATCCGCAATTCAAGAAAGGGTACACAACCTTACCTACAACAGTATCCGCAATTCAAGAAAGAGTCCGCAACCTTATCTACAACAGTATCCGCAATTCAAGAAAGAGTCCGCAACCTTATGTACAACAGTATCCGCAATTCAAGAAAGGGTACACAACCTTACCTACAACAGTATCCGCAATTCAAGAAAGGATACACAACCTTATGTACAACAGTATCCGCAATTCAAGAAAGGATACACAACCTTATGTACAACAGTATCCGCAATTCAAGAAAGGGTCCACAGCCTTATGTACAACAGTATCCGCAATTCAAGAAAGGATATACAACAACCTTATGTACAACAGTATCCGCAATTCAAGAAAGGATACACAACCTTATGTACAACAGTATCCGCAATTCAAGAAAGGATACACAACCTTATGTACAACAGTGTCCGCAATTCAAGAAAGGGTCCGCAACCTTATCTACAACAGTATCCGCAATTCAAGAAAGGATACACAACCTTATCCACAACAGTATCCGCAATTCAAGAAAGGATACACAACCTTATCCACAACAGTATCCGCAATTCAAGAAAGGATACACAACCTTATCCACAACAGTATCCACAATTCAAGATAGGGTACACAACCTTATCTACAACAGTATCCGCAATTCAAGAAAGGATACACAACCTTATCCACAACAGTATCCGCAATTCAAGAAAGGATACACAACCTTATCCACAACAGTATCCGCAATTCAAGAAAGGGTACACAACCTTATGTACAACAGTATCCGCAATTCAAGAAAGGATACACAACCTTATCCACAACAGTATCCACAATTCAAGAAAGGATACACAACCTTATCCACAACAGTATCCACAATTCAAGAAAGGATACACAACCTTATCCACAACAGTATCCACAATTCAAGAGAGGGTACACAACCTTATCTGCAACAGTATCCGCAATTCAAGAAAGGATACACAACCTTATCCACAACAGTATCCACAATTCAAGAGAGGGTACACAACCTTATCTACAACAGTATCCGCAAATCAAGACAGGATACACAACCTTATCCACAACAGTATCCGCAATTCAAGACAGGATACACAACCTTATCCACAACAGTATCCGCAATTCAAGAAAGGATACACAACCTTATCTACAACAGTATCCGCAATTCAAGAAAGGATACACAACCTTATCCACAACAGTATCCACAATTCAAGAAAGGATACACAACCTTATCCACAACAGTATCCACAATTCAAGAAAGGGTACACAACCTTATCCACAACAGTATCCGCAATTCAAGAAAGGGTACACAACCTTATGTACAACAGTATCCGCAATTCAAGAAAGGATACACAACCTTATCCACAACAGTATCCCCAATTCAAGAAAGGGTACACAACCTTATCCACAACAGTATCCACAATTCAAGAAAG
>NC_134876.1:5113130-5135630 GCF_041734735.1 Babylonia areolata | reverse complement strand
ACAGACATCGACAGGAGAGAGACAGGGAGACACCGACTGGACAGAGACAGGGAGACACCGACAGGAGAGAGACAGGGAGACACCGACTGGACAGAGACAGGGAGACACCGACAGACATCGACAGGAGAGAGACAGGGAGACACCGACTGGACAGAGACAGGGAGACACCGACAGGAGAGAGACAGGGAGACACCGACTGGACAGAGACAGGGAGACACCGACAGACACCGACAGGAGAGAGACAGGGAGACACCGAAAGACACCGACTGGACAGAGACAGGGAGACACCGACAGGACAGAGACAGGGAGACACCGACAGGACAGAGACAGGGAGACACCGACTGGACAGAGACAGGGAGACACCGACAGGAGAGAGACAGGGAGACACCGACAGACACCGACAGGAGAGAGACAGGGAGACACCGAAAGACACCGACTGGACAGAGACAGGGAGACACCGACAGGAGAGAGACAGGGAGACACCGAAAGACACCGACTGGACAAAGACAGGGAGACACCGACTGGAGAGAGACAGGGAGACGCCGACAGGACAGAGACAGGGAGACGCCGACTGGAGAGAGACAGGGAGACGCCGACAGGACAGAGACAGGGAGACACCGACTGGACAGAGACAGGGAGACACCGACAGGACAGAGACAGGGAGACACCGACTGGACAGAGACAGGGAGACACCGACTGGACAGAGACAGGGAGACACCGACTGGACAGAGACAGGGAGACAGAGACAGGGAGACACCGACTGGACAGAGACAGGGAGACAGAGACAGGGAGACACCGACAGACACCGACTGGACAGAGACAGGGAGACACCGACAGGACAGAGACAGGGAGACACCGACTGGACAGAGACAGGGAGACACCGACAGGACAGAGACAGGGAGACACCGACTGGACAGAGACAGGGAGACACCGACAGGACAGAGACAGGGAGACAGAGACAGGGAGACAGAGACAGGGAGACACCGACTGGACAGAGACAGGGAGACACCGACAGGACAGAGACAGGGAGACAGAGACAGGACAGAGACAGGGAGACACCGACAGGACAGAGACAGGGAGACACCGACTGGACAGAGACAGGGAGACAGAGACAGGGAGACACCGACTGGACAGAGACAGGGAGACACCGACTGGACAGAGACAGGGAGACAGAGACAGGGAGACACCGACTGGACAGAGACAGGGAGACGGACAGATAGATAGTCTGACTGAGACAGAGAGAAACAGAAACAGAGAGACAGAAAGATACCCAAGCCCTATATCTAACCATAATGATTTCTGAGGTCAATTTCAAAGAATCAATTTCTCATCCTTTTGCACGATTCTTTCCATTGATTGTAAAGACGTGCATATGGAATTGCCTTGTTTTTTCCTTCTTCTTTCTCAATGATGAGCTGATCCCAATAAAAACCATGTCCATTTCTACACACAAAAAAGACCCTCATCATTGTAAGAACAAGAGGAATACCTAACCAGAAGAATACTAGCAACACAGCAGGTACCACCAGAAAGAGGACCAGCAGCACCAAAAGCAGCAGCAGCAGTAAGTAGAGCCAGCATCAATACTACCAGCCAACTAATAATGATAGCTTGATCCAGGCAGACTGTCGTAAGCAGAAAGAAAGTCGGAAATGGAAGCGTGGATGTATGGATCCAGCCTCATTCATTCATTCCGCGCATAATGAGTCAGGACTGCTCTGGAACGCTCGCTCAGCTCCAGCACCTTGCTCTCTGGCAACCGATTTCTGATCGACCCTGCGTGGGAGGAGGTACTGGACTGGGGGAGAGGGGGGTGTACTTGGGGGAGGGGTAAGTGGTAGAGATGTTTCCACTATTGATGTGTGTGTGTATGTGTGTCCATGTGCCATTGCGAAATAGAGGTGGCTGACAGAAAAAAAGAAGAGAGTTCTCGACCACTGATCTCTGTTCTCTTTTTTCTTTTCTTTTTTACCAGCGGTTCACAACCAGTAACGTTGGAATTTAATAATAATATCTCACGAAGAACCGAATATAGTCTATGCAGCACAAATCCTCAGTAGGACTGCAGAATGTCTGGAAATCGTCAGTCTTGCAGACCAACATCAAAATTAAAAGATTTACAAATCAAGTGACCGTTCAATCCTCCTATTAGCCTCGCAAACCTGGAGAACGAACATGAAAACCGAAAGCCAGTTTAGATGCTTCAAACGAAGGTGTCTCTGTCTAATCCTGAGAATTCACTGGGAGCAGCGTGCCACCGACAAAGAAGTAAGCAGACGCACAGGCATCAACAACATCGTGGACGAGGTGAAGCAGAGAGGTTGTAGGCCACGTCCTGAGGAGGAATAAAACCAGACATCTGTACACTGGCCTCAGATGGGCACCACAAGAGAAACGAAAGAATGGAAGACCACTGGACACGTGAAGAAGTGTGGAAGAGGAGATGAAAACGTCAGGCAAGACTTCGAACGAAATCAGCTGGCTCACTCAAGATCAGAATGGCAGGGAAGATTATTTGGTGCCTTATGCTCCTGAAGAGGAGTAAGTATGTAAGTAAGCAAGCACAAGAAAAATCGAGCTTTTGTCAACGATGAACTGTGTGTAAATTTCCTCTCAACGAAACAGGTATTTTTAAGAATCTACATAATCAATGGATCAATAAAATGACAAATGAATACATACATTCATATAAAAAAAAATCGAAACGTCAGTTTGACACGAGTGGCTAACCATACAGAAGCTTCAGAAGTCTATGTTTGCTCTGCGTTGGCGAGGGCCCCAGAATCCATTCATTCCCTGCATAATGTGTTTGACGTCACGAGGATTGGGAGGGAGGGGAAGTGGGGACGGGGGGAGGGGACAGCATCGATGTGTTTACATGGAGGTGGCGCGGGGAAAGATGGAAAGACGGATAGTCAGACAGACAGACAGACAGACAATCCTCACACATACAGCCAGTTCAGTCTCGCACGCACAGATAGAAGACCGAGGCACTGGGAAGAAAGAGGAGAAGGGCGCAGGTATTATCAAGCTTATATCATATATTTATGCCCATAGATCTATGTGGCATTTATTGTGATCGATTCTGCACCTCCCTAGCAAGTATGTCGGACTGTTCCTTGTAAATTAGATAGAATGCTGTGGTTGTAGCAGCAGCAGCAACAGTAGTTGTAGTAGTAGTAGTGACAACAGCATCAGCATTACTACATTACTAGTGGTAATTATGATAGCAGAAGTAGCAACAGCAGCAGCAACAACAACAGGAAGTCGTGGAGGCCAAGACCATTCGCGTCACGCGGGCCTCCAGCCTCCCACAGTAGCCCAGCATTTCGTCAGTGCGCGTCCGACCTCCCATCAAAGTGACAGAATAGTCAACAGGATGACTGCGGTCACTGAGATGGAAGAAGAACAGCAGCAGCAGCAACAGCAACAACACGTAAAATTTCACCCAGCCGATTCGCCATAGAGAGAATTTTTCTTTAACTCACTCAGTACGGCCAGTCCTCTCTTCTCCTCTACACAGACCCCTCGGATGTCCAGTGGGTGTCTCAATGACCCAACCTTTAGCTTCCGTCGTCAGAATTGTGGTATTCTTTGTCAACATTCACGTCTTCAGTATAAGAGCCTTCCGCTTGCAAAATTTTGATGATGGTTATTGGGGTGAAACGCTGTTAACGTCGTCTCTTTCGCCGTTCGTATGGAGAGAGTTAACCTGAGGCTTTGCTTTCCGGCTGGCTAGGATCCAGAATCATTCATTCCGCGCATAATGAGTTGGACCAGCTCTTGCTCAAGCCATTTCTCCCTTCCAGAGAAAACATGAAAACCGATGTCTGATCAACATGACGTAAGATGAAGGGGAGGTTGTAGAATCGGAATCAATACCTGTACCCATAGAAGTGAAAACATGCAGAGGGGCAGACAAGGAAAAGGGAGAGGGATAGAAAGGGATAGGAAACGCACGTGGGGATAGGGGGACAGACAAGGAAAAGAGAGAGGGATAGAAAGGGATAGGAAACGCACGTGGGGATAGGGGGACAGACAGGGAAAAGAGAGAGGGATAGAAAGGGATAGGAAACGCACGTGGGGATAGGGGGACAGACAAGGAAAAGAGAGAGGGATAGAAAGGGATAGGAAACGCACGTGGGGATAGGGGAACAGACAAGGAAAAGAGAGAGGGATAGAAAGGGATAGGAAACGCACGTGGGGATAGGGGGACAGAAAAAGAACGAGAAAAATTCAAGACAAAATTCTGCATTTCCGAGGATGATAGAAAAGCGCTGGTGTGCTCTTTTTTTTTTTTCTTTTTTTTCCTTCATCTGGTCCACAGGGACAAATAGGGTGTGCACTTCAAAATACTAAATGATTAGGGCTGCATAACCATGATGTTAATAAAACACGTAGGAAAAAAAACATAAAAGACAAACGAACACACATACACATACACTCTCTCTCTCTCTCTCTCTCTCTCTCTCTCTCTCTCTCTCTCTCTCTCTCTCTTCCAATCTTCCTCACACACACACTCACTCTCTCTCTCTCTCTCAATCTCCCTCACACACACACACACACACACACACACACACACACACACACACACACAACACACACACACACACACACACACAACACACACACACACACACACACACACACACACAACACACACACACACACACACAACACACACACACACACACACACACACACACACACACACAACACACACACACACACACACACACACACACACACACACACACACACACACACACACACACACAACCACCAGATCGAATATTAATGTTATTAAGTCAGGAACAAACAGAAAATAAGGGAGGTGATGATGATTTTGCCGGACCCGGGAGCCACAGGCTGAAAGTCCAATGTTTTAACCACTCGGCTATTGCGCCTGGATGGAAGTGGGAGACAGACAGACACACAGACACACAGACAGAGACAGAGAGACAGAGACAGAGAGAGAAGTGCGTGTGGAATTCGTAAGGAAGGAAAAGTGAAGGGGAGAGGGGAGTTATTTGCCCTTGTGGTGCCGAAAGCCTTGGCAATCATGTTAGGAACGGTTAGGATTGGTTTGGCAAAATCATCTTCTCTTCCTCTTCTTGCTCATGGAGGTGGGGGTGGGGGTGGGGGTGGGATGGGGAAGGAGGGGAGCTTGCGTTTGGGGTGTTTGTGTGTGTGTGTGTGTGTGTGTGTGTGTGTGTGTGTGTGTGTGTGTGCGTGCTTGAGTATGTGTGTTTATGAGTGTGTGTGTGTGTGTGTGCGTGAACGCGCACGTCTCCGTGTGAACGAATGTCATTGTCGATTAAGATCTCTGTGTGTGTGTGTGTGTGTGTGTGTGTGTGTGTGTGTGTGTGTCCCTAACTATGTCTGTCTCTGTCTCTCTTTGTGTGTGTGCGCGCGCATGTGTACACACACACACACACACACACACACACACACACACACATACTCACTCACACACACACACACACACACACACACACACACATACTCACTCACACACACACACACACACACACATACTCACTCACACACACACACACACACACACACACACACACACACACACACACACACACACACACACACACACACACACACACACACACACACACACACACACTTCCTCCTCTGGATCTTTTTCATGCTGATTATCATCATCACCATCACCATCATCATCATCATCACCATCGTCATCATTACCTTCATCTCTCAAGCTCAACTGTTTGCTCTGAAGACTGGGGACAAAATGTGCCCGTGAACCTCGGCACATAATGTCACCGTCGACAACCGTCTCTAATCACTGCCACAGCGGACACGGGATTCCCAGACAAGGCTATCCGCATAAAATGTTTTATAACCACAGCCGCCCACATCGTCATAACCAATGGCCTCGCCACAACAATGCAAACAAGTGGAGTTCTACCCAGTGAGAAAGCGCCACGTCAGAATCATGGTTTGAGTGTGCGTGCTAGCTATCTGGGCATCAGTTCGTGTCTAGCTCGTCTGGGCGTCGGTCGCTTACATCACAGCTCGCGTCACTCGGTTGATGCGAATTTTTGTTCGCGTAACTGATTTCAGTTCAAAACCTCTTAATGGGATACCTGGTGTATGATCAAGTATAAAGTATGTTGCAGTTCAGGAGGAATTTTGTTTAATGTCCCGTCACACATATCGGTGATTGAAGACATTTTGTCAAAGTATTTATGAATACATTTGAGTATTATCGGTTAGAAGGGGTGGGAGATGTGAATGAATGGAGGGTTGGGGAAAACTGGGCAAATGAGGGTGAAATGTGGGTGAAATTTGAAAACAAAATCTAAATACAATTACAGGAAATTACTTAAAGGACTTCGTAAAAGAGAAGTCGTTAATCTGACAAGTGAAAAAACTGATAATGAATGCAAAAAGTCAAAAACCTCAACGTTCTCAGTCACTTGTGAAGACACACTTTCGTGTACATAAGGCTTCATCAACCTACAGTTAAAAATTATTTGCTCAGTTGTCAGGTTACTAAAGCATATGCACTTGACATTAGAACAATACTTGGTCTGTTGCAGTTCATTATTTCTGAACATGGATGTGTCTGTTACCCGTGTTGTTTCCTGGATACCATGGATATGATTATACTTCTGTGTTTGCAACAGACATTCCGTGATAGCTCTGCCATTAGTGGTACCTAATTGGCGCCCTCGCTCCTCGGGGCTGTCTAAGAGCTTTCGCACATGTCAAGCCCTCCCAAGGAGTGTTTTGTGTATCATGGATTTTGATTCACCATTATCAACGGACTGGGACTGTTGCAACCCCACCCTCCAAACTTCTGTTCCCCCCTGCGCTGGACCTTGAGAGGTGGTCTGGGTGAAAGTCATTCGGATAAGACAATGATCCGTGATCCCCTGTGCAGCGTGCACTTTGCGCACGTAAAAGAAACCACGGAAAATAAACAGGTTGTCAGGGCAAAACTGTGTTGAAAAATCCACCTTGATAGCAAAACAAAGACAAGAGGCGAGGGGGTGGGGGGGGGAGGAGGTCGGGGGGGGGGTAGGAGGGGGGGTTAGGAGGGGGGGGGGGGTCTCATGATAACGAAAGTCATCGGGTTCGAGTTCTGTGTACAGGGTGGGATCTTTGCTTTCTTCGCCTCCCCTACAGAAAGTACAATACAATACAATGCAATGCAATGCAATGCAATACAACATAACAATGCTATTCAGTACTATACAGTACAGTGTAATACTATTCAACACCACCACACAAATTAACACAACACAACACATCATGACGCAATACAATACAATACAAAACAACACAACAATACGATTCAGTACTATACAGCACAGTATGATACGATTCAACACCACACAAATTAACATAACAAAACAACACAACATAATACAAGACATTACGATACAATAGAAAACAACACAATAGAACAATACAATTCAGTACTATACAGCACAGTATAATATGATTCAACACGACACAGATTAACATAACAAAACAACACAATACAATGCAATACAACACAATAGAACAATACAGCAAAGTATAATACGACTCAACACCACAAAAATTAACACGACACAACACAACACAACACAACACAACACGACACGACACGACACGACACATCACGACACGACATGACACGACACAATGCTACACAACACAATAGAACAATACAAAATATACAGTACAGTATAATACAATTCAACACCACACAACACGACACGACACACTACGATACAACACTATACAACACAATACAACGCAACACAACACAGTTCAACACAATACATCGTCTCTAATCACTGTCACAGTGGACACGGAAAATCCCAGACAAGGCAATCCGCACCAAGTGTTTTCACCCACCCACGTCGTCACCACCAGAGATCTGACCATCAGGGCAGCACAGAGGCAAACAGAGCACGCTGATGGCTAATGATTAGAACTGAATAGAATAGAATAGACTATGTCTTTCTTACCAAGTGTACCGGGGTCACAAGGAATATTGGCAGGGTGATAGTACATAAGAAGGTACGAACATATATCGAAAATCATACGCAAACACAGATACAGTAGAAATTAGGATACATACAAGTGCATATCGATATAAAAACTTGTGCATACTCACACATGCACGCACTGCGCGCGCGCGTGCGCACACACACACACACACACACACACACACACACACACACACACACACACACATTTGTGAGGATTATTTGGTCAGAAAAAAGAAACGAACTCATCCATGATGAGTGCGATATCCGTTTGGTGACAAAGTTAAACTTTCAATCTATGGGCACAGGGTTTGAATCGCGGTAATGGCGCCTGGTGGGCAAAAGGGTGGAGATTCTTCCGATCTCCCAGGTCAACATATGTGCAGACCAACTAATTTCTTAACCTCGTTCGTGTGTATACGCAAGCAGAAGATCAAAGATGCACGTCTCCGACCGAGAATAGGCGCGATATAAGTATTCATGTCATTCATTCGTGTCACTGTTTTGGTGTTGTTGTTGTTGTTGTCTCTTTTTAATTGATAGGCCTAGGCACTTGCTTGGAAAGCGCGGTGGCAGAATTATTTAGGCGTTGAGACTTCTGATCCAGTGTTCACCATTGATTGGAGTTCGAAGCTCTAGCTCGGCATCGTGTTGTGTCCTTAGGGAAGATACTTGACTCCAGTTCTTATCACTATACCCAGGTGTAAACGGGTACCTTACATAAGTTTGGGGTGGGGTGGGGGTGGGGGGATGAATAGGGGGCGGGGAAAGGAGAGGATTGGGCACTGAGTGACCTGCGACGAGCCCTAAACACAGTGGGAGATGGACTAAAAGAATCTTGGTAAAAGTCGACTTACTTGGGATAAAAGAGGTGACGTATTGAGCCACAGGCTCTTCTTCAGGCAAATGAAATGAGTGAGTGACAGACAGAAAGGTACAGACAGAGAGGGAGAGAGAGTAAAGTTCAGAAAAAGAAAGTGATGAGAAGTCGCAGGAAAGGACAAAAAAACAAAGAAGGGTGAGTAGAACTGTAAGTGTGAATGTGTGAGGGAAAGAAAGGGTTCTGAAATCATTACCCAGATGGCAGCAAAACGCTATGAAGCTCTCCTCCTCCCCTCTCAGCCCTCCCCCCCCTTCCCCGCCACCCCCACCTCCCCGACCCATCTCCCTCCCCATCCCCACACCCCAGCTTTCAAACAGGTATCCTTCAGAAACCTCCTACACCTTCTCTAATCACGGCAATATAGTGGACATGGAAATTCGAGACTAAGCCACCCGCATCACAAGTGGAGTGATGGCCTAGAGGTAACGCGTCCGCCTAGGAAGCGAGAGAATCTGAGCGCGCTGGTTCGAATCACGGCTCAGCCGCCGATATTTTTTCCCCCTCCACTAGACCTTGAGTGGTGGTCTGGACGCTAGTCATTCGGATGAGACGATAAACCGAGGCCCCGTGTGCAGCATGCACTTAGCGCACGTAAAAGAACCCACGGCAACAAAAGGGTTGTTCCTGGCAAACTTCTGTAGAAAAATCCGCTTCGATAGGAAAAACAAATAAAACTGCACACAGGAAAAAAATACCCCAAAAAAATGGGTGGCGCTGCAGTGTAGCGACGCGCTCTCCCTGGGGAGAGCAGCCCAAATTTCACACAGAGAAATCTGTTGTGATAAAAAGAAATGCAAAATACAAAATAATAATGATAATAATAATTGTGTTTCATAAAGTCACACTGCCCAAATCCATTATATCCAGCTACCTCGTCAAATAACGACAGGTTTTACTGGGGCCATAATCCCCTGTTATCATAATGAAGATGACGCGCGCGTGTGTCGGAAATTAGAGTGCTGTACACGGATCAACTCACGTCATGTCTTGTGAGGATTATCCCGTCTGTTTGATCAAAATTTCCATGGTGATGTCTTTTGTTGTCTTAATTGATTAATTAAGACACCAAAGATTTTTACCATGGAAATAATAGGCCGACAGGTCTTTTTTTTCTGTAGGTTTGTCTGTGTCTGTGTATATACTACAATATGAATTGTCTTTTTTTTCTTGTGTGTGTATGTGTGTGCGCGCGTGCGTGCGTGCGTGCGTGTGTGTGTGTCTGTGTGTGTGTGTGTGAGGGGGAAGGGTGCAAGGGAATGGAGGTTGCTGGGAGGGGTGGGGGGTGAGGGGGAGGGCGAGAGAAAAGTGTGGGCAGAAAGAAAAAAAAACAAACAAAGACAAGCGGCTGTTTCATAAAGGATTTTAATCAGTTTCTCTGGACCTGACATTTTTAACACCATCCCTCCCACACTGTTTGCAATCTGCCTAATAGACTCCCTCGGTTTGGGTTTTATTTTGTTTTCTTTTTGGGTTGCTGTATGTCGTTTTCCAAAATTAAAATGTCTCAGAATTTAAAAAAAGAAAAAGAAAAGGCAAACCTGGCTTTTCTTCCTTTTTTTCCGTTTTCACAAGTTTTCGATATGAAGGAGGAAGGTGGCAAAATGGTTAATAAAGACGCCTATCTGCCGATACAGTGACCATGAGGGCCTGGGTTCGAATCCCGCTCTCGCCGTTTTCCCCCATATTTGACTGGACAATCAAACTGTACGTTCGTTCTTTAGTTTAACGTCTTTTCACTGTAAGTGATATTAGACGAGGGAAGGAAAAAAAATCGAGTGGGAGGAGGGGGAGGGGGAGGGGGGGGGGGAATTACTGTGTACGCATACGAGTAAGTGTGTGTGTGTGTGTGTGTGTGTGTGTGTGTGTGTGTGTGTCTGTGTGAAAATTATTGATTTAAGTTTTGTTTAAAAAATAAACAAAAAAAACATAACAATATAACATATTTCTAATGAAAAACTAACAACTATAACAGCGAACCAACTGGACTATTTAACAAGGAGTTGAAAAAGTCATACATTAGCAATGGACCGCTGAAGATCGTCAACAGTGAAGATGATTTCAGTTCAGGGATTTGAGACTTTAACATATCGCAAGTTGGTATATGATCGGCTGCTATGTGAGCACCACAGATGCAATACTGTACGACGTCTAGTCATTCGGATGAGACGATGAGCCGTGGTCCCGCGTGCAGCATGCACTTGGAACATTGAAAAAAAACAAAAAAACTATAGCCAGAAAAGTGTTGTCCTCTGGCAAAATTATGTAGATGAAATCCGCACTGATAGGTATATGAATATATTATGCATGCTCTCGAAGCGTGACTAGCGCGTTAGATTATGCTGCTGTAAGGCAGATGGGGTGTAGTAGTGTATAAGAATTTGTGACGCCTCCTTGGGAAACTGAAACTCCGATATAAGACAAGATGGCATCATCAAAGAGAGGTGGAAAGAAGGCAAACACACACACGCGCGCGCGCGCACGCGCGCACACACACACACACACACACACACACACACACACACACACATACACGCACGCACTATGGGTGAAGGGTCAGGGGCAGATGCCTGACCTGCACATTCTCCAAACGCGTTGGTAAGGTCTGAATGTAAGACAGTGTTACGAAACAAACCATGCCTTCTATATTCTTGTTCGTCTGATCGTTTCTATCAGTCCGTCTGCCTTGGTCCTGTCCCTCTCTTTGTCTGTCTCTTTCTTTGTTTGTCCGTCAAAAGGCCATGCGTTCTATATTCTTGTTCGTCTGTTCTTTTCTATCAGTCCGTCTGCCTTGGCTTGTCGTGTTTGTCTGTTTGTCCGTTTGTTTGTTTTTTGCTCGTCAAAAAAAACTGCCTGACTCATTGAGTTTGAGATAGACAGCCAGAGTGTGTATGGTATGCCATTGATGCGTAATAGAGAGAGAGAGAGAGAGAGAGAGAGAGATACAGACAGACAGACAAACACACAGACAGAGAGTGTATCAGTGTGTGTGTGTGTGTGTGTGTGTGTGTGTGTGTGTGTGTGTGTGTGCAGTTGAGTGTGTGTGTGTGTGTGTGTATGTGCGTGTGCGTGTGTGTGTGTGTGTGTGTGTGTGTGTGTGTGTATGTGTGTGCAGTTGAGTGTGTGTGTGTGTGTGTATGTGCGTGTGCGTGTGTGCGTGTGTGTGTGGGGGGAGGGGCTTGGGGGGGCACAGAGCACTGTAAGTCGGATTATGTGTCTACTCCATTTCAAGACTTTTCCGTCTCCCTTCCAGCCTCTCTCTCTCTCTCTCTCTCTCTCTCTCTCTCTCTCTCTCTCTCTATCCGTTTTATTTTCCCTCTTACTCTCCATTCCTAATGCTTCTTAAAGAATGCATTAGTGTGCAGTTTGTGCTTTTTATAATGTATTTTTATCGCATAAACGCGCGTGCAGGCTCTAACGCATAGAGAGCGCACGTGCAAGGATGCACTTCATAGACAACATTTTGACAAATGGAATGGCGGACAAGGCAGACAGGGAACAGGTAGGCGGAATAGAATCACGCCGTGTCTTTCTCAGAAGGATCCTCCCGATTACCTGAATCTCCTGAGCTTCTCAAAAGCCAGATCCATAGTTTAACCCCCTGAGTGTTGAACTTCGGTGACATGGTGAGGTCAGATTAGCATGAGTCTGAATGATGATGATGATAATAATAATAATGATGATGATGATGATAGTGGTGTACATTTATATAGCACCTTTTTCTCTCTAAGAGCTCGGGGTGCTAGCTTTACATGAAAGAAGAAAATACAAATTATATAAATCATTCATGTCTATTCTTTCTCTAAAAGTCTCCCTGCCCCAACCCCCAACCCCAACACCCCACTCTCCCTCTCCCTCTCTTCATGCATCCAAAGTGAGCTGACATGGGTGGTGTTGGAGAAGAAGGAAGCTGAGAGTGCTGATGCTGGAATAGGTTGTTGTTTTGTTTGTTTTTTTAATGAGTTTTTTAGTGAAGAGCGAAAGGCAGAGATAGAAATAGATGATAAAAGGAAGGTTGTTCCAGATACAACATCAGATTCCACACAAAATTCCTGCTCTACAAGTCACTAGTGGTCTCCATCCTTTTATATGGATGTGAGACATGGACACTGATGGCAGAAACAGAAAGAAGAATCCAAGCATTCGAAACCAAGTGCTTGAGGAGACTACTACATATCTCCTACAAGGAGCACAAGACCAATGACTATGTGCGGAACCTGGTCAGCAGCCTTGTTGGGCCCCAAGAACCACTGCTGGCGACTGTCAAACGACGGAAGATGGCATGGTTTGGTCACGTCATACGACATAACACCCTCTCCAAAACCATCCTGCAAGGGACTGTAGAGGGAGGGCGCAGACGGGGGCGGCAGAGAAAGAGCTGGTCCGACAACGTCAAGGAATGGACCAAAATGACGATGCCAGATCTCCTCACGACAGCTGCCAACAGAACGGCGTGGCGAGCTATGACATCTTCCTCATGTCCTCCCAACGACCCCAGCGGTCGAGGGAATGAGCAGCAGTTCCAGATACGAGGAGCAGCAAAGAGAAAAGAGCGTTCACCGTAGGTTCTTGTATTGACACGAGAAAGTTTCAAGTAGACTATATCATTCTAGTGGCGAAACATTTCATCTATAAATGCAGAATAAATAAAATCAAACCATGTATAAAGTACTTCCTTACAGACCTAAGAAACATAAACAAAACCGAAAAATATATACACTCGATGGAAATGATGTCCATAGCATTTTCTAGAAAATGGTACCCAGACATAAAAATGATGGAAGGCAACGAGGAGGAGGAGGAATGACAACCACGAATGTAACGTTCTTTTTTTTTAAATTATTTTCCTTTCATTTATTTACAATTCTATGCAGTGCATATGACTTTATTTGTGTTTTTTTCTGTATAAAAACAATGTTGTGTTGTTGTTTTCCTGCTTTATAGTTTAAATAATGTATAATAACAAATAATATTATTGATAATTACAAATACAATTTTTGTATGTTCGCCTGTATGTATATATGTATTCATTAAATGTTAAACTTGAATAAAAATGTTTATTTAAAATAAAAAAAAAGTTTCAAGTTTAGTTCCTTTTCTTGTGCACCACTAACTGGTGACATTGCATTTGTTGAATAATCGTATTGCAATCCCAAGGGGCCCCATAGCCTCTTAGGGACATCTTGGCAGTGAATTCATATCCCCTGTGTTCAGGGCTCGGCATAGGAAGGCAGTGAATTCATATCCCCTGTGTTCAGGGCTCGGCATAGGAAGGCAGTGAATTCATATCCCCTGTGTTCAGGGCTCGGGCATAGGAAGACGGGGCCCAGTCCTCTCCCTCCGCCGTCTTAACCCTCGCCAACCCAACCCATTCATGGAGTGAGGGAAGTCCTGAGTAAAGTGCCTGTCCCCCAGGGGCGCAACCCTCTACCGAAAACGGGGGATTGAACCTTGATCAGTGGTGAACATTGGACCAGAAGTAAAACACCTAACCGATTCGTCTACGGCGACTCCTAACCCTCAAGAGGAACACTTCTTAATATTGTATTGTATTACTCCTTTTTTTTTTTTTTTTTCTTTTTTTTTTTTGTCACAACACATTTCTCTCTGTTAGATATTCGAGCTGCTCTCCCTGGGGAGAGCGTGTTGGTACACTGAAAGCGACATCCTTTCTTTCTCTGACTGCAATTTTATTTGTTTTCCTGTCGAAGTAGATTTTACTACAGAATTTTGCCAGGGACAACCCGTTTGTTGCCATGGGTTCTTTTAAGTGAGCTAAGTACATGCTGCACACGGGATCTCGGTTTATCGTTTCATCCGAATGACTGGCGTCCAGACCACCGCTCAAAGTCTAGTGGAGGGGGGACAAATACTGGCGACTGTGGAATTCGAATCATTGCACTCAGATTCTCTCGCTTCCTAGGCGGACGCGTTACCAGCTAGGCCAACACTTCATATGAAGGATGAGAACAAACATGATAGAATTTCACGTGAAGTGACGGCCATTTACCTGACAAGAACATTCGCAAACAGCAGTCAAAGGGTCAATTTCAGTTTCAGTTTCTAGAGCAGGCGTCACGCACTGCGTTGAGACAAATCCATATACTCTACGCCGCATCTGCAAGGCAGTAGCCTGACCAGATATATATGCAGATATATATGTGAACCTATCAGAGTAGATTTCATCTACAGACGTTCGCCAGAGGACAGTATTTTCGTTGCTGTAGGTAGGTTCTTTTTCAGTGCACCTTGTACGTGCTACCTCCGAAAGACTAGACGCTCAGTTTAAATTTCCATTCAATACTTTGGAGAAACGGCGATAGCGGGATTCGAACCCAGACCATCACGGACTCTGTATTTGGCAGATGAGTGTCTTAACCATTCAGCCACCTTCCTCCTTAACTTAAAACGGGTGTGTTTTCATTTTCCCCACTTTCGTTCGCCCGTGTCTTCTCATCATGGAATTATGACAAACCTCATCACAGCCTCATCCACCGCCAAGTGAGGTGAACTGAGTGAACCAAGGGGAGCTTATCTGCCTACATTACCCATCACTGAACACAGGCACTTGAATGAAAGCTTTCGTGAGTACAGGGCGTTTACTGGAACGTTCTGAAGTATTGATTGGGATCATTATATGCTCCTTTCGCATCCATGAGAGAGAGAGAGAGAGAGAGAGAGAGAGAGAGAGAGAGAGAGAGAGAGACGTAAGATATGTGGGGTTAAAGAATAAAAGTATTTTTATAATCAAAAGCAATGGCGGAGCAAAATTTATGGCTCAAAACACCAAAACTAAGCAAATGAAAAAAGCAAAAAGGAAAGACAGACTGGGTTTGTTGTTGTTGTTGTTTTGTTTTGTTTTGTTTTTTCTTTATCAAGGATTAACTCACTCAGTACGGCCAGTCCTCTCTTCTCCTCTACACAGACCCCTCGGATGTCCAGTGAGTGTCTGAATGACCCAACCTTTAGCTTCCGTCGTCAGAATTGTGATATTCTTTGTCAACATTCACCTCTTCAGTATAAGAGCCTTCCGCTTGCAATATTTTGATGGTGGTAATTGGGATGAAACGCTGTTAACGTCGTCTCTTTCGCCGTTCGTACGGAGAAAGTTAAAGCCATCCTTTGTGCTCACAGACACAGTAACAAAGCACAGACCATGAAGCAGACAATTCTTCCAGAATCGGGAGATCCAAACTTTTAACCATTTGATTGCTGAACTTTGGTGAAATATCAGTGTGGCTTCAGTTTTAACTGCAGTCCATACCGTTTCTGTACTAACTGATTTTACTGAACAATGATGACACAAGAAGTCCAAAGAAAGGATTGCGACTGACATCCTCACCTGTAATCTCAGACTTATCTCACTGAGGTGACAGCCCTTCACAGACATCCTGACCTGTGATATCATACTTATCTCACTGAGGTGACAGCCCTTCACAGACATCCTGACCTGCAATCTTAGACTTATCTCACTGAGGTGACAGCCCTTCACAGACATCCTGACCTGTGATATCATACTTATCTCACTGAGGTGACAGCGCTTCACTGACATCCTCACCTGTAATCTCAGACTTATCTCACTGAGGTGACAGCCCTTCACAGACATCCTGACCTGCAATCTTAGACTTATCTCACTGAGGTGACAGCCCTTCACAGACATCCTGACCTGCAATCTCAGACTTATCTCACTGAGGTGACAGCCCTTCACAGACATCCTGACCTGCAATCTCAGACTTATCTCACTGAGGTGACAGCCCTTCACAGACATCCTGACCTGTGATATCATACTTATCTCACTGAGGTGACAGCCCTTCACAGACATCCTGACCTGTGATATCATACTTATCTCACTGAGGTGACAGCGCTTCACTGACATCCTGACCTGTGATATACTTATCTCACTGAGGTGACAGCCCTTCACAGACATCCTGACCTGTGATATCATACTTATCTCACTGAGGTGACAGCCCTTCACAGACATCCTGACCTGCAATCTCAGACTTATCTCACTGAGGTGACAGCCCTTCACAGACATCCTGACCTGCAATCTCAGACTTATCTCACTGAGGTGACAGCGCTTCACAGACATCCTGACCTGTAATCTCAGACTTATCTCACTGAGGTGACAGCCCTTCACAGACATCCTCACCTGTGATATCATACTTATCTCACTGAGGTGACAGCCCTTCACAGACATCCTGACCTGTGATATACTTATCTCACTGAGGTGACAGCGCTTCACTGACATCCTGACCTGTGATATCATACTTATCTCACTGAGGTGACAGCCCTTCACAGACATCCTGACCTGCAATCTCAGACTTATCTCACTGAGGTGACAGCCCTTCACAGACATCCTGACCTGCAATCTCAGACTTATCTCACTGAGGTGACAGCGCTTCACAGACATCCTCACCTGCAATCTCAGACTTATCTCACTGAGGTGACAGCGCTTCACTGACATCCTCACCTGTAATCTCAGACTTATCTCACTGAGGTGACAGCCCTTCACAGACATCCTGACCTGTAATCTCAGACTTATCTCACTGAGGTGACAGCCCTTCACAGACATCCTGACCTGTGATATCATACTTATCTCACTGAGGTGACAGCGCTTCACTGACATCCTCACCTGTAATCTCAGACTTATCTCACTGAGGTGACAGCCCTTCACAGACGTGCAGACTTATCAACAGCCATTAAGGAGTTAATTCCGGTATAGCACCTAGACGGTTAAACGTACGAATGAAGAAATTCATACATTTCAGACTTGATAATCAGCAAATAAAATAAAGGAAGTAAGCCGATTATATGAGCAAAGTTCATCAATAACCAAAAGCCCAAAAAACACCAAACAAAAGCGATTCACATATTACTAATAAAATACACAGATTATCACGTGTAACTAAGACTATTCCGTTTATGCATATTCATCTCAGATAAGAAAATACTGCACACACTAGTTGATTTTTGTTGTTGTTGTTGTTGTTGTTGTTTGCTTCTGTTGTTGTTGTTGTTTTTGTTGTTGTTGTTGTTGTTTTTTAACATAGGTAAACAAATAAAACTCAAGTAAATTACCACATGTCTGTCTGTCGATCTGTCTATTTCTGTACAAGACAGTGGAGACAGATACGTGCGTGTACGCGATGCGCGTGCAACAGTAGAGAGGTCAACCGGTCCGAGGGAAATTATCCCCCCCCCCTCCCACACCCCACCAGTACCCTCACAACGTCCGGGCAAAACACTGTGGAGAGGAAACACAACAATCACCCCGACAGCAATGGCTGGGGATGGATGGAATGGGGGCCCGAAATAAACTGAAGTGGTACTTAACCGCGATACGCAGTTCTGACTTGAACGACTAACTACTTTACTCTGCACGTGCAGCAGCACGCGATATGTATGTCCCTAATGCGAGCACTGGACTTATAGGAAAGGGGGGGGGGGGGTATTCTTCTGAGAGTGCCCCATTTTCATCTATTTGATTTTTTTTTTTTTAAGATTATTGTTGTAATTATTTGCCTCGTATTCATCATTGATTTTGATTGATTTAAGTTTATTTACTTTAGTTTATTCGGTCCATTTGTATTTTTCTTCCTTTTCTTTCCCAACAGGTAGGTCCTCAAGGTATGGCCAGCGAGTAGGGTCAATGCTTAGGCTGGTATCTACTCGTGATTTTTTCAAGACCTGGACAGCGCGAGTGTTTATGCTTAGGCTTATATCTACTCGTGAGTTTGGTTGGATACCATCCTATACTGGATTTTTGTATAACGACTAAGCAGACAGAGCAGCAAAAACGGGAGTACAAAATTTCACAGGTATTTATCAGATATATTGCCAGTTGTCATACGAGGAAATGAGTAATACAACAGACTTTTATAAGTGCTTCAACTCAACTATAACGCCTCGTCGTTGGACTTTCAGACTTTGGTCTGATTCGCAGACCAATTTTAAGTTTTAATTTTCAGACCATTATCTCATTCATTATGGACTAGATATTGCCCCGATATCAAATATATTTGTTTCAGTCGTGTGACAGTTAAGCATATATGTTTTGACTGTAATTTGATGAAGCCGTAAATAGCGCGAAAATGTATCATCACAAATCATTGGGAACGTTGGTGTTTTTGACTTTTTCTTTTACAATAATTATCTGTTTTTATGCTTGTTAGATGAACAACTTCTCTTTTACGGAGTTCATTCAGTTAGTATATTTTTTTCTTTAATTGTATTCATATATTTATTTCGAATATTCATCTTTGACTTCACTCTCCACCCTATTTCCCCCAACTCACCATTCATACTCGAGGCCTCCTCCTCCTCAGAGTTCATACCTTTAAACGATAACATTCAAATGTTTAAAAAAAAATTATATTCCGTACCAAAATGCCTGCAATCACCAATATGTATGACGGAATATAAAACAAAATTCTATTCCAATCCACTCGTGTGTATTTTCAAGCAGATGTGGTGAACTGTATAAAGATTCGCACACTTCGATGCTTCCTTTGATACTATAACTGAGACTGAATTTCAGACTGGCATGCGCATAGTGAGTGAGTGAGTGAGTTTGTCACTGTGCTGTTATGTCTTTGGGACATGTTTCTAAACATGCCCCTTCTCGTTAGAGACAAGTTACCGTTTAAGACTTTTATAAGCGTGTCCTAAAGATTAACAACATCTCTGAAGAGTGAAGCAGAGTCCATAGGGTCATTGACTCTGCAGTGCGCAAGAATACACTGCCGGTAAACAGTTTCAAGGGTGGTGGGGGATGGGTTAAAGTGCTGAGGAATACTACGATTCACATCTGCTTAAAAATTATAACACTGCTTTAATTATTTTAATCATATATAAAAAAAAATTAAAAATTTAAAGATGGTAGGTGGAGAGTTGAAGGGGAAGGGAGAGCAGGAACATATGTCTGAATACGGATAAATCCAACACACTGCCTATAAGTATAAACAGCATTTTGATAATTTATCCAAAAATGCAGTGACTGACCTACGCATAAATCCAGCACACTGCCTATAGATAAACAACATTTCGACAATTTATACAGAAATGAAAAACCTGTGATAAATGTTTCTCAGATGACATTGCTGATGAGTTTCAGTATTAGTTCATGTACCACATCCCACCCAACCTTCATTATTAATAATAATAATAATGGATACTTATATAGCACACTATCCAGAAATCTGCTCTAGGTGCTTTACAAAAACGCTTTTGTTAACATAAAACATTATATCTATGTTACATACACACACCAAAATGTGACTACACACACACACACACACACACACACACACACACACACACACACACACACACACACACACACTGCATACATACATTTTAACATACATGTGTATCTAACAGCTACCCTAACACATACGGACACAAAGGCAGGCACAAACTTACATAAACACACGCACACACAATACACATTCATATACATGCATGTACATACATATGTATACACACATAGTCAAGCACAGCTAACGCAAAGGAAGTGGACCAGCCATAATTGAACTTATTGCTGAGGGAAAAGGTGAGTTTTTAGACATTATTATTATTATTATTATTATTATATTGTTGTTGTTGTTGTTGTTTTGTTTTTGTTTGTTTGTTTGTTGTTTTTTACAGCATCAGACAAAACCATAAACCTGAATGCTACAGAATCTGCCCCAGACTCCATTATTTTAAAGCCCGCTTGCCCTTTTCACGAAGAACAAAGAAAAGAGTATTGTTCAAAATGTAACCCTTCATCTCTATCATATGTATTTCCTATTGACATAATTATCTTCGCTGGAAGAATAATGACGTGTTTATGTGTATTAGTTTGCTTGCTGGCGTGGTAGGTTTTCTTGTTTCGTTTTAGTTTGGATATCACAGGGGGAGGGGGGGGCAGGGGGGGAGGGGAGGGGGGCGGTCCAACGTCGATCAACTGCTAAATTGTTAAAATGCATGTCTGTTGACTCTCAACATGTACAATTTCTCCGGGGTTTCAACGGAATGCTGCTCAGAATAGCTCACAAGACAAGCTGGGTCTTTCTTTGTATCTTTTAGATAGTGCCAGAGAAAGATGGGTGGGTGGAGGGGGTGGGGGTGGGGGGTGAGGGGGAAGCAGAGAAACGCAGAGTGTCTTTATTTTTTTTTAGGAAAAGGAAATATCAAAGGAATTTTCCGTTTATCGTTTGATGTATTCTGGTTCACGCGCATGTGCTGTGGGTCTCTGTCTCTCTCGCTCTCTCTCTCACACCCCCTTTCCCTTCATCTCTCCCCACCTCTCTCCTCCCTCTCTCTCTCTCTCTCTCTTTCTCTTTCTCTCTCTCTCCCCCCCCTCTCTGTCTTTCCCTCTCTCTGCCCCTCTGTCTACCTATCTCTCTCCATCCCTCCCCCCTCCCTCTTCCCCTCCCTCTCTCTCTCTCTCCCCTCTCTCTGTCTTTCCCTCTCTCTGCCCCTCTATCTCTCTCCATCCCTCCCCCCTCCCTCTCTCTCTCTCTCTCTCCCCTCTCTGTCTTTCCCTCTTTCTACCTATCTCTCTCCATCCCTCCCCCTCCCTCTCCCTCTCTCTCTCTCTCCCCTCTCTCTGCCTTTCCCTCTCTCTGCCTCTCTGTCTAACTATCTCTCTCCATCCCTCCCCCTCCCTCTCTCTCTCTCTCCCCCTCTCTGTCTTTCCCTCTCTCTGCCCCTCTGTCTACCTATCTCTCTCCATCCCTCCCCCCTCCCTCTCTCTCTCCCCCCCCCTCTGTCTTTCCCTCTTTCTACCTATCTCTCTCCATCCCTCCCCCTCCCTCTCCCTCTCTCTCTCTCTCCCCCTCTCTGTCTTTCCCTCTCTCTGCCCCTCTGTCTACCTATCTCTCTCTATCCCTCCCCCCTCCCTCTTCCCCTCCCTCTCTCTCTCTCTCCCCTCTCTGTCTTTCCCTCTCTCTGCCCCTCTCTCTACCTATCTCTCTCCATCCCTCCCCCCTCCCTCTCCCCCTCCCCTCTCTCTCTCTCTCTCTCTCTCTCTCCTCTCTGTCTTTCCCTCTCTCTGCCCCGCTGTCTATCTCTCTCCATCCCTCCCCCTCCCTCTCTCTCTCTCTCTCTCCCCTCTCTGTCTTTCCCTCTTTCTACCTATCTCTCTCCATCCCTCCCCCTCCCTCCCTCTCTCTCTCTCTCTCTCTCCCCCCTCTCTGTCTTTCCCTCTCTCTGCCTCTCTGTCTACCTATCTCTCTCCCCCTCCCCCTCCCCCCTCTCTCTCTATCTCTCCCCTCTCTGTCTTTCCCTCTCTCTGCCTCTCTGTCTACCTATCTCTCTCCATCCCTCCCCCCTCCCCCCCTCTCTATCTCTCCCCTCTCTGTCTTTCCCTCTCTCTGCCCCGCTGTCTACCTATCTCTCTCCATCCCTCCCCCTCCCTCTCCCCCTCCCTCTCTCTCTCTCTCCCCTCTCTGTCTTTCCCTCTCTCTGCCCCTCTGTCTACCTATCTCTCTCCCCCTCCCCCCCCTCTCTCTCCCCTCTCTCTGTCTTTCCCTCTCTCTGCCCCTCTGTCTACCTATCTCTCTCCCCCTCCCCCCCCTCTCTCTCTCTCCCCTCTCTCTGTCTTTCCCTCTCTCTGCC
>NC_134876.1:5095630-5108130 GCF_041734735.1 Babylonia areolata | reverse complement strand
GACAACACTCTCGTTGCCATGGGTTCTTTTTCAGTGCGCCAAGCGCATGCTACACACGAGACCTCGGTTTATCGTCTCATTTGAATGACTGGACGCTCTGTTTGATTTTTTCAGTCAAACTTTGGAGAAGAAAGAGCAAGAGCGAGATTCAAACCCAGACCTTCAGGGATCCCTGTATCGGCAGATGAGCGCCTTAACCATTCAGCCACCTTCCCCCAGCAGCAATGAAAATGAGGGGGTTAACAAAGGCAGCTTCAGGTGTCAAGCCAGATCACACCCCCGCCTTTCCAAAGCGACAACAATTGTCCGGAACCGTTCCAGACTTGACATGTCCTCCTCCCTTTAACTCCCAGCAATAATACCCCCTCCTCCCCCCCCGCCCCCCCGCCCCCCCACCATCCCCACTATCCGCTCCCCCCCACCCCCCTCCCTCCATCCACCCGCCCTCTTCCGGGCGAGGGTTCTCTGACATTTCCTCTCCATGGATTTCCTCGTGTGTTGCTGGAAGATGGAGAGTGTCTTGGTGTTGCTGTGTGTGTGTGTGTGTGTGTGTGTGTGTGTGTGTGTGTGTGTGTGTGTGTGTGTGTGTGTGTGTGTGTGTGACGTATCCCTTTCGTCTTGCCTTTTATAGATAATATCTTGTCTAAAAGATAAACGTTCGTGTTTAACACAGAAAAAAAGTAAACAAAATTCATGTCACGTATCCCTACAGTCTTGCCTTTTGCAAACAATACGAATATCCTGTCTAAAAAGTAAAAGTTCTTATTCAGCATAGAAAAAAAGAAAACATAACAAAAACTTGACTGATTAACTATGGAAGAGCGGTTTGTTGTGGTTGGTATTGCCGAGTATTTTGTAGTGTGTGTGTGTGTGTGCGCGCGCGCGTGTGTCTGTGTGTGTGTGTGTGTGTCTTTGTGTGTGTGTGTGTGTGTGTGTGTGTGTGTGTGTGTGTGTTGGCAGCACCAAAGTTGTGTTGGAAAGACCACACCGTACAATGCAGGTCAGGACATAATACAGAACGTAATTAACTGGGTTTGTTATCGCTGATATCACCAGAATAATTGTTACTGGTACGCATTAAAGTTGTTTTGTTTTTGTTTTTTTGTTGTTGTTTTTTTGTTTTTTTAATACTCCCCTTTTTTGCTTGCATGTTTCCCGACCGTTCTGATGAAATAAACATAACTAACAAATACCACTACTACCAATGCCATCACGACCAGCTGCGAAAGAATGTCAAGAGGTAATTTTTCCCCTTTTTTGAAATATCGTTATAGATATGGACAGAACGGCTGTCATAGAATCGTCTATGCACCCACTGACTTTGACATTATGATCGTGAGATGGCACTAGTGCAGGCTACTATTTCAAGTCTACTGGGATCCGTACAGAAGTTCTCGGGAAAGGTCTTCTGACATTTTGTCTTGCTGGTATTTGGCACAAAGTGACTTTTTGCCATTTTGATAGATAGCTGTTTCATGTGGTATACCTTTTACAGTCAATGACGTGCTTCAAAATAAATATCCATCTTTTTTTGCGCAGAAAAGTGGATTCCAGATGAATCAGCCATGTGAAAGTGGATTTGTACTACCATCGATATGGGCAAATGATGTATACAATTTCTGATTTTATCAAGCAATAAAGCTGTTTTGGTAAAACGCATCTTTTTTCTTACTGAAGAAACAGAAATAATTACTACCATCATCAAAATACTTACTACCATCATCAAAATACTTACTACCATCATCAAAATACTTACTACCATCATCAAAATGACCACTTCCAGAAAGAAGACTGTGGACAGAACGTATCTCCCAGATAATGTGGCTTCACACCCACGGAGTTTGTCACCTGTCCTTGTGGTACTGGTGTAGACTGTTATTTCAAGTCTCGGAGAGGTTTCTGATATTTGTATCTCCAACAGTTCGCTCATGTGAAGTTGAAAGAAAACATTTCACCATTCAGAACATTACCTCATCCCTCGAGCAATGTTTTTTGTTGTTGTTTTTTTACAGACATCAACCCGGTCTCGATATCAACATCCACGTTTTTCCTGGCAAGAGGAAACTTGATTAGTTAACTAACATAATTATAACGAAGTCATTATCATTCGTATTTCCTGGATACTTTGGACATTTCCAACTTCGATCATCACATTAAAAGAATTTCGGATTTTGTTTGATCAGGCCAGGTCAGAGACAATAAGAAAAACTCACAGCCGCCACCACAGCCAAACAGAAAGTCAACATAAGTCAGTATTGGTCTTCACGTGACATGGTAAACATTCAAAAAAGACCGCCTCCCCTCAGTAATGCTGATGCACCCCAATAACTTTCAGATTTGTGTTTTTTTGGTGAGATGATACTGATGGAAACTATTGTACTATTTCTGGCATCCCCAGGAGGATGTGGGAGGAGACTGTCTTGGAGAAAATGCCATCTGACCTTTCCATTTCCATTGATCTGTTTGTGAGCGGCAGCATGGTGACTTCTTGCCTTTAGAATGGTGGCTGTCCCTCCAGCCATGCTGATGTTGTTTTTTACAACGTCGTGCCTGAAAATAGACATTCGCGTTGGTGCAGAAAGGGAATAGCTGATAAATTAAATTCACCAAACACACACACACACACACACACACACACACACACACACACACACACACACACACACACACACACACACACACACACACACACACACATAATGTAAATATATATATATATCACCAAGTAAACAGACTGTGTATGGAAGTTTTCTTTGAAATACTTTTAACGATGTTCGACTACATCTCTACCTCTACCACCAAATGAAAAGAGAACTTGATCAAAGTGTATAGATATGTTCTTTTTGTGTTGTCTAGAATCAAATGTTTTGCTAAGAAAAAAAAATATACAATAGAAAACAAAATACAATAGAAATGCTCTGTACCTTGTTGACATGCCTGTGGATGTCGACACCTGACTGGATTGAAGACAAGAACTGGTTCCAATCTCTCGTTGAATCCCATCCATACAGACGAAAGATAGACTGTGGTAGCATGTTTGAAGTGTTTACTTCTTCCAGAAGATTCACTGTTTCAGTTTTGACTCGAACGTTTAAATGGACCTGAAAATGAAACAAAAACCATACACCTCCGCTGCAATTCATATTGTCCTTAATAACAAAAACAAATAGAATCTTCGTACCATTACTACCGAATTTTCTGGACTCATGACACAGCACGACCAGTCATAAGGCATGGAATATTCTTAAGACAAAAGTTATAAATGGAATATATACATTCATATATGTGTGTGTGCGTGCGTGCATGTGTGCGTGTGTGTGTGCATGTGTGTTATGAGAGCACACACACACACACACACACACACACATATATATATATATATATTCATTTATTTATCTGTTTATTGATTGATTGTTGTGTGCGTGTGCGTGTGTGTGTGTGTGTCTGTGTGTGTTTCTGTGTCTGTGTGTCTGTTCGTGTGTGTGGGTTTTGTAGCACACACACACACACACATATATATATATATATATATATATTTATTCATTTATTTATCTGTTTATTGATTGATTGTGTGTGTGTGTGTGTGTGTGTGTGTGTGTGTCTGCGTGTGTCTGTGTGTGTTTCTGTGTCTGTGTGTGTGTTCGTGTGTGTGGGTTTTGTAACACACAGACGGTGAACAAAAGTTTGCCTTTGCCCTTTCAAGGCTGCTTCCTTACACAACCTCCCGGCCAAAAACAGCTGCACAAAATCCAAACCAGGCTGTCCTTGACTTGACCAGTGCAGCTATCTGATTGGATGCTGCCCACACCCGCCTACATATGACGGGCCAGAAATATGAAACGATATATCTAGATGATGAATGTCTCTCTCCCTACTTTCCCCCTTCATTCAGTCCTGTCCCATCAAGGTGAAGGTCCTCTGACATTTCCCTTATCTCCGTTGATTTGCAAGTGTGTGTGTGTGTGTGTGTGTGTGTGTGTGTGTGTGTGTGTGTGTGTGTGTGTGTGTGTGTGTGTGTGTGTGTGTGTGTGTGTGTGAATAAGATGACAAGCGAATGAAAAGTGGAATTTGAGTAGTATATTGCATTGTTAATAATACGAAGGGAAATTCTGTATCACTTTCATTCTGACGCACATTCAGGGTGTTTCGAAACAGTTCGAAAACTATCATAAGAAGAAATAACAACAAAAAGACACGAAATCAAAATGTGAACAAGAGAAAAGTTATCTATAAAAACTTTTTCTTTCTAAAATATGTATTAAATATCTCCGCGATATTTTGATTAATTCTGTAATGACCTTGATGTGCTTAGGAGTTTATAGTCTGAAAACAATTGTAAGAAAAACAACTTTAGATGCCGATGTGCGTGAATAGGTTATTCGTAAAAAGTAGGGTTTTTTTTTTCTTCTTGTTCCTAAAGAACATGCAAACATCGTGAAGATCACAAAGACGATTATGATAACTGAGCAATTGTTATTGTTGTTGTTGTTCCTGTCATTGTTGCTCGTATCTTTGTTCTTGTTCTCCTGATGATGGTAAAGATGCCGATGATGATGACTTTGATGACAATGATTCAAAATTCGATAAAAAAAAAAAAATTTAAACCTTCATATCAACAGTTTGTCTGTCTGTCTGTCTGTCTGTCTGTCTGTCTGTCTGTCTGTCTGTCTGTCTGTCTGTCTGTCTGTTGGTCTGTCTGTTTGACTGTCTTTCGTATTCTATGTCTCTGTGTCTTCTCTGTGTCTGTCTCTCTCTCTGTATGCATTTATGTCGGTCTGTCTGTCTGTCTAATTGACTAGCTCGCTGGCTCTCTCTCTCTCTTTCTCTCTCCTTCCCTCCCTCCCCTCTCTCTCCACGCTGAAGCGGAACGCAAGTTATCTTTGCTTATAAGGGAGACAACCAAAAATAAAAAGCCAAACCTCCTCCACCCCCTTTTCTATTGTGTTTTGTCTTCTCTGCCACTCCACCTACACCGCCAACACCAACCCACCCAGTCCAACGAAACACACCAACCAGATTCGCCGGACCACCTTCACCCTAGCCTTGCCCTGACCATGGTTTCTTAGGATACAATGCCCATCACCCAGCCTGCAAGCCGGTAATAATCTGGAATGATTCCAGACGTGACATGTCCTCCTCGCTTCATTTCCAAGTCATGTCCCCAGGATGAGAGGCCCTCTGACATTTGCATCTCTCTTGATTCGCTCGTGTTTGGCAGCAAGATGACAACGCTCCTTTTTTACCACCAGGAACGGCAGCTCTCCCTCTGAGCGTTGCCTGTGGGAGACAATATCATCGTGTTGGGCCACAAACATTGGCTGTGTCCAGAGAGAAAGAAGATGGAAAACAATTCGTGATCAGTGCTGAAGACAGAAATATTGTGTCTCCTTTTCTTCACACTTGCAAGTATCACCTCGAAATATTAACCTTTAAATGGTGTAAATATTGCGGTGCATCATCAGATATCCGGAAAAGCAGGAAAGGATGTGCTTTTCATGTCATTTATTCTCTCTCTCTCTCTCTCTCTCTCTCTCTCTCTCTCTCTCTCTCTCTCTCTCTCTCTCTCCCTCTCTCTCTCTGTCCTTCAGTATGAGCGCCAAAGAGAAAAGCAGGTCATGCTTGCCCATGAGGTAAAAAACATCACAAACAAGCCAAACTTCTCCCAACCACGTTCATGTAACGCAGTCTCTTTCCCCACACCACCACCACCACCACAAACAACAACAACAACAACAACCCCCACAGTCTAAGGAAGCGCTTCAACCAGATTCACCAGCCCACCTTCACCCGTGCTGCTGTGATCGAGGTTTCTTAGGATACAGCGTCCATCACCCAGCCTGCAAGCCGGTAATAGTCTGGAATGGCTCCAGACGTGACATGTCCTCCTCGCTTCATTTCCAAGTCATGTCCCCAGGATGAGAGGCCCTCTGACATTTACATCTCTCTTGATTCGCTCGTGTTTGGCAGCAAAATGACAACGCTCCTTTTTTACCACCAGGAACGGCAGCTCTCCCTCTAAGCGTTGCCTGTGGGAGACAATATCATCGTGTTGGGCCACAAACATTGGCTGTGTCCAGAGAGAAAAGAAGACAAGAAAACTGGATCAGTGAAGTACGGAATATGAGAGGGGGGGGGGAGGGTTATTGTTTTGGCGATGAAGGCAAAATATGTGTCCTTTTCTCCACACTTATGAATAATACCATGAAATACTATTAAATGCGTAGTCAATTATTGATTCCATGAGGAAACAGGGGGCAACCGCATCATCCAAATATGGAACGGATTATGATGGAAGGGGGTGGAGGTATTATGTTTGTGGTGGAAGTTGTGTGCTCTTTTCTTCACATTAGTGTTAATGTTGTTGATATGTAGAAAAAAAATGTTTCGGAGAAAAAAAAAAGAACAACAATATTCTGAAAGAGAAAAAAAGGGCGATCAAATCACATTGGTGTTCCAGATTATGTGGCTTGATTGCATACACGCGCTTACGCCAACACGCACGCATAGATATTTTGTACACAGGCACGTAGAGAGAGGAAGAGAAAGGGGGAAAGAAAGAAAGACATTGGACAGACAGGAAGAGAGATAGGAAGAGAGAGAGGGGAAAATTGACACTTGACATTTTATTGTCCACACAGCACTGCAGTCATCTAGACAGGGAGGCGTGGGTTGTAATTTTAAATTTAGCGTGTTGTAGCAAACCTTGAATAATTCCGAAACACACACACACACACACACACACACACACACACACACACACACACACACACACATACACACACACACACACACACACGTAGACATACATGAAGATACATGAACGAGAGGGGGAGAGACAGAGACAAAAGACAGACAGACAGAGGGAAGGAGACGAGGCACAGAGAACGGGGGATAAAGATTGTATTGTATTGTATTGTGTTGTGTTGTATTGTATTGTATTGTATTACTCTTTCGTCACAACAGATTTCTCTTTGTGAAATTCGGGCTGTTCTGCCCAGAGACAGCGCGTCGCTACACTGTGAGCGCTACCTTTTTTTTTTTTCATTGCCTGCAGTTTTGTTTGTTTTCCTATCGAAGTGGATGTGTTGTTTTTTTTCAACGAGTATTGCCAGGGACCACCCTTTTGTTGCTGTGGTATCTTTTACGTGCGCTAAGTGCATGCTGCACATGCGACCTCGGTTTATCGTCTCATCCGAATAACTAGCGTCCGGACCACCACTTAAGGCCAAGTGGAAGGGGGGAAAAATACTGGCGACTGTGGGGTTCCAACCAGTGCGCTCAGATTCTCTCGCTTCCTAGGCGTAGCGCGTACGCGTTTCCACGAACAGTTTCAGTTTCAGTTTCACTTTCTCAAGGAGGCGTCACTGCGTTCGGACAAATCCATACACGCTACACCACATCTGTTGAGCAGATGCCTGACCAGCAGCATAACCCAACGCGCTTAGTCAGGCCTTGAGTGCATGCTTACATATTTGTGTACCTATGAAAGTGGATTTCATTTTACGTAATTTCGCCAGAGGACAACACTCTCGTTGCCATGGGTTCTTTTTCAGTGCGCCAAGTGCGTGCTGCACACGGGACCTCGGTTTATCGTCTCATCCGAAAGACTAGACGCTCAGTTTGATTTTCCAGTCAAACTTAGGAGAAAGGGCGAGAGCGGGATTCGAACCCACACCCTCACGGACTCTCTGTATTGGCAGCTGAGCGTCTTAACCATTCTGCCACCTTCCTCCACGAACAGATACAGATAAATAGAGGGGTGGGAAGACAGGCAGACAGACATACACAGACGACGAGAGACAGAGACAGAAAGACAGAGACAGAGCAGACACTTGACACTTGACACCTTACACTTGACATTTCAGTTTATTGTCCACACAGCAATTCAACACCGTATACAAGTGGGTGGGAAATATCATGGCAAGAAAACTTTGGCTTATATTGTAGAAAACCTTGAATAGTTTCAAAACACACACACACACACACACACACACACACACACACACACACACACACACACACACACACACACACACACACACACACACACACACACACACATGCAAAGTAACGGAGATAGAGACGGAAACAGAGAGAGACAAAGACAAACAGACAGACACAGACGGACGGGCGGGCTGACAGACAGCGAGTGACAGAGACTCAGAAAGAGAGACAGAGAGAGAGAGTTATAAGGGAACCTTTCTAATCCTATGTTAATGACATAGACAGATCCCAGCTGATGCTTGGGGCTACTTGCAAACAAGGTATTCAAAAAAGAAGAAGAAGAAGAAAGAAAAAAGGGGAAAAAAAAGCACGGCAGATTGTGCAAATGTCGTCATGTGTCGTATGGATTATCGGGAATAGGTGAGCTTGCATACATATCACGTTGTCAGCCAGGAATGTCATACCTCTCTCTCTCTCTCTCTCTCTGTGTGTGTGTGTGTGTGTGTGTGTGTGTGTGTGTGTGTGTGTGTCCCTCTCTTTCTCCAGTACCAACCCCGGTATGTGTGTGTGTCTGTTTGTCTGTCTGTCTGTGTGTGTGAGTGTGCGTGTGTGTCTGTGTGTGTGTGTGTGTGTGTGTGTGTGTGTGTGTGTATGTGTGTGTGTGTGTGTGTGTATGTGTGTGTGTGTGTGTGAAGAGTTGACTTTAATGCGACCTATTGGCTGACGCCCAGAAGTCCACGTTGTTCTCTCCCCCCGCACCCCCTCACACACACACACGCGCACACACACACACACACACACACACACACACACACACATATATATATATATATATATGGAGGGGAAAAAAAAACAACCATATCGATTCTCTTCCTGTTTTCTCCTGTATAGGGGAACCGTGTCTTTCGCAATAAAACATGGATTTCACCAAAGTTCAATTACGGTATTTTAACAACATAGCTCTTTTGTGCCATTTTTTTGTTGTTGAGATAATTCTAAAGACATCTTCGTTGAAAGCCGTTTCAATCAGTGAAAGTTGGCACATCGGAAAATCATGATTATAAAGCTCTTTCCTGTGTCGAACATGAAAGCAGTTTTGGATGCTGACGAACATTCGTGTCACTTGGTTTTAGTTTTTGTTCCGAGGAGGATTGGTGTCAGAGCGTGCGAACAGATCCATGATATATCATGCTTTACCGCACCTGCTGTTTGGAAAAGAATGTCATGTCAATAAAGTACTGTACACTATTTTGATTGGCGTACTTTCTTTCTTTTCTTTTTTTTTCTGTGGGGGCGACGGGGGTTAAGGTGACGGGGGGTGGAGGTGATGGTTACAAGATATTCCACAACGTCAGCTAGCTCGATGACCCTAAAACAGCGTGTGTTAAAGCACACCCATAAACGTGTGAATAGGCCTTTAGTAACATATTGCATTGCCATAAACGTGTGAATAGGCCTTTAGTAACATATTGTATTGCCATAAACACGCAGCGTGATCTAACCTTCCAGGCAGTAATAAATCTGGGGAATGTCGGTGTGGGTGGGAGGAGTTGCAGTTTTACATCTCTCATTGAGGCAGGCCTTGGTTGGGTGGGACTGACGCAAACGCCGAGTTTACACAACGTTGGACTTTCAGTCAGAGTATAATGGGTTCGATCCAGTGAAACCTGGGAGAAATGGTGAGACCGTAAGAGTGGGAATCGAACCCAGACCATCACGAACACTGAATTGGCAGACAGGCTGTGTGTCTTAACTATTTTACCACCTTCCCTCTTTATTTACACTCGGCGTAAAATGAATGTGGAATGTGTTTTCTTGTTTGTGTGCTTCTCTACCGCCTCGCCCACTCCTTTCCGTCGTCGTTTCATAGGCGCTATGTAGAGTGATGGCCTGCAAGTAACGCGTCCGCCTAAGAAGCGAGAGAATCTGAGCGTGCTGGTTCGAATCACGGCTCAGCCGCTAGTATTTTCTCCTCCTCCACTAGACCTTGAGTGGTGATCTGGACGCTAGTCATTCTGATGAGACGATAAACCGAGGTCCCGTGTGCAGAATGCACATAGCGCATGTAAAAGAACCCACGGCAACAAAGGGGTTGTTCCTGGCAAAATTCTGTAGAAAAATCCGCTTCGATAGGAAAACAAATAAAACTGCACGCAGGAAAAAATGCACAAAAAAATGGGTGGCGCTGTAATGTAACGACGCGCTCTATCTGGGGAGAGCAGCCCGAATGTCAGTCACACAGACAAATCTGTTGTGATGAAAAGAGAAATACAAATACAAATAAATATCCATATCATCATCATCATCATCATTTTCTGCTAATCACTTCATCACATTCGTCATAACCAAAGCGGCTTATGTTCTAGGAAAAGAGAATACAAAGAGCAGACAACCAAATCCGGTTTGACAAAAACTGACGATCCTAGCAGTCAGTTTACACACAACAGCCATGCTGCATCCAATTTCCCACAACAGAACACGATTTCTTGTTGTACCAACGCCACTATGGTGTGGTGTGTGTGTGTGTGTGTGTGTGTAGGAGGGGGGGGGAAGGAGGTGGTGGGGGGGTCTTTGTCCAACTGACTGATTTTAATCAGCGGTTCCGACAGTACGCCTAGTCCTGCTGATCAGATTGATAGGATTCAGTAGAAACACAAAGTGCGTGGGTGGGTGGGTGGGTGGGTGTAGGAGAGTGATGGAGAAGGGAGACGGATGTTAGAGCTCTCTCTCTCTCTCTCTCTCTCTCTCTCTCTCTCTCACACACACACACACACACACACACACACACACACACACACACACACACACACACACACACACACAAGCGGTGTTATAAGGATATGACAAAATGTAAATAGCAGCATTAAAAAAAAAAGATAATCATAACATTGGAAAATGCAGACATTTGGACATAGAGCTATAAAAAAAAAAATATATCATCTTTGGAACAAACATGACAAACCTGTTGTAATGCTTAAAGCTAAAGGAACACAGGGATGAGGACATTGAGCTGTAGCGACATGCAGCAGACATATGAGAACAGGAAGATGTAGGTCTTCTTCTTCTTCTTCTTCTTCTTCTGCGTTCACTCGTATGCACACGAGTGGGCTTTTACGTGTATGACCGTTTTTACCCCGCCATGTAGGCAGCCATACTCTGTTTTCGGGGGGGGGGGGGGGGTTGCATGCTGGGTATGTTCTTGTTTCCATAACCCACCGAACGCTGACATGGATTACAGGATCTTTAACGTGCGTATTTGATCTGCTTCCATATACACACAAAGGGGGTTCAGGCACTAGCAGGTCTGCACATTATGTTGACCTGGGAGATCGTAAAAATCTCCACCCTTTACCCACCAGGCGCTGTCACCGTGATTCGAACCCGGGACCCTCAGATTGACAGTCCAACGCTTTAACCACTCGGCTATTGCGCCCGTCGCTGTAAGTCATATAGGAACAAAGAACAGTGTGAACATAGACATAGTATGGAAACAGATAATTGTGGGAACACACACATATGGGAAGACAACGGTGGGAGCAGAGTTATAAAAGAACATACGACAGTGGGGACAGTGACATATCGAAACAGAGAATTGTGAGAATACAGACATATTGGAACAGATAACTGTGGAAACAGAGACATACTAGAAGAAAGCAGTGGGAACAGAGACACATGAGAACAGAGAGTTGTGAGAACAGAGGCATATCGGAACAGAGTTGTTAGAACACAGACATATGGGAAAAGACAGTTGTGAGAATAGAACCATATGGGAACAGAGAGTTGTGAGAATATAGCCATATGGGAACAGAGCGCTATGGGAACAGAGACATATAAGAATATATGTCAATAGGAACAAAGAAGAGTGGGACTAGCGAGCCGTGGGAACAGAAAACAGAAACATGCGAATATTTTTATACCTACCTGAAACACACACACACACACACACACACACACACACACACACACACACACACACACACACACACACACACACACACAACACACACATGAGTAGCTATAAAAACGCAAACACATAAGAACATATAAAGCTCCATGAATAATAACCAACGTTAAGCCATCTTGACTCTCTGCTTTCATGTCGATTCGAATCCATAACAGCTACAAAGTCACAGCTACAAAGTCCCCAAATCAAACCTGTTTGTTTCTCCTCTACCCCTAGCTTAGGAGGTTAGGCTAAGCAAGAGCCCAAAGAATGCGGGCTTCCCAACTAAAAAAAAATAAAATAAAATAAATAAAAAAGCCCACACAGCAGAAACGTGCACAGTAAACACAGCATAATGCATGCAACAGCTGTGCAAGTGCTGTCCGAAAAAGACATACCGTCAATGCTTGTGTTAGGGTGTCCTGGGGGGGTCTTCGATCTTTTTTCGGGGGTCGTGTGATCACGTTCTGTGCACGTGCAATGGGTTGTGTTGTGTTGTGGTTTGTGTGTGTGTGTGTGTGTGTGTGTGTGTGCGTGTGCGCGCGCGCACGTGTTTGTGTCTGTGTCTGAGTGTGTCTGTGTGTGTGAGTGAGGGAGAGTGTGTGTGTGTCAG
>NC_134876.1:4990630-5090630 GCF_041734735.1 Babylonia areolata | reverse complement strand
ATGTTGTTCATTCTTTCCCCATTTAAATTCCATCATGATAATGACGCAAACTGTATTGACGACTTAGCCTCATCCAGTTACGTCAATGCAAGACGTCATATTCAGGTAAAAATAAAATAAAATAAAACTTTGCGATAACAAACTCAAATGGGTTTGGGGAAAAAATAATAATAAAAGAAAGGTTAATACACGAAGAACAAAGTAAATACTGATTTCGGCTTCGTGTTAATCGTGGCGTGTGATATTCTGGTAGAAGAGCACAGCTCCTAAAGAGGCCGCCGGTACAATGGCTGAAGTACAGCCACGAACACAGGTCGACGCACAAATGAACCTTGTAGCACTCTCCTACCGAATCAACCGCACCAAAACATAGGGGAAACGAATCTCATGATATTAAAAAAAAACAAAACAAATAACAGTTAAAAGATATTATTTTATGGCAGAGATGTTTGTTCCTGCTGCTTGACGTTATCCATGGGCAGGTCACATGAAAGAAGCCCAACGTTGTATAATAAGGTTTACAAGGGGGACGTATATGCTAATTATTGTGCCGATTGAAAACACTGGTGTGTAGCCAGCAGCATCCAAAGCACCTGGCTTGCCTATACTAGGCTAGCTGATCTTAGATGCTCTTCAGTATTTTCTGGTCCAGTCAACCCGATGGCTGAAAAGTAATAAATACGTTCTCCAAGTACATTTCAAAACTGTTGATGCTGTTCACGCTCCTCTATAGCTGTGCATATTGACAACGTAAGCCGGACAACGCGGGAGAAAAAAATGTAGATGCCCATATATTCATACCTATATATATCTATATCTATTTGACTGAGTTAGCCTTGGAGAACCATTCCAACGCCAGCTGTCCTAAATCCCTCTTGGCTGAGAGAGTGGAGCTGCAATCAACAACCATCTGCCTGAAGATCTAGTCATCAGCCCCATCCATATGTAATATGCAGTTTCTGTTCAAACGTGTGTGCGTGTGTGTGTGTGTGTGTGTGTGTGTGTGTGTGTGCAGTGCGTGCATGTGAGTATGCACAAGTTTTTATACTGATATGCACTTGTATGTATCCTTATTTCTACTGTATCTGTGTTTGTGTATGGTTTTCGATTTATGTTCGTACCTTATGTACTATCCCCCCCCTCCCCCCCATATTCCTTGTGACCCTGGTACACTTGGTAATAAAGACATTTTCTATTCTATTCTATTCTATTCTAACTTGGGCAAGACACTCTCCGCTATAATCAAATTCTAGCCCAGATAGTCGGGACTGATGGTCTAAGTCGGACACGGCTGACTAACGTATCATACTAACAAGATAATATAGCATGTACACGAGGCTTACTTGCCTGTCCTTCAGAAGAAGAAACAGAAACTTTCTTTGTGTCGTTGATTTTATTCTGGTCTTCACGGACTGCAAAACAACGAAAATAACAACACTTATCAACTTGCCCATATCGTGGATACCCGCTTAGTCTACCCATTGCATGGCTTGATCAGGTATAGATTGAGCGGGTGCCACGCACGATTATCCTCCCAATCTTCCGGTGAAACAATTACCACCAACTCTGAAAATAACTAGAAGTGTTTTAGCAGCTGCAACTGATCTTATCTGATTCATCTGGGTCGAGGTCAGTCGCGTCGATTCCCTATGTCAGATTCTGTCTACGGACACGGTAGGCCATTGTTGTGACACTGATTTTAATCAGTGCATCGATGTCGAGTGGATTTTTCTACATTTTTTTCTTTTCTTCTTTCGTTTATTTAGTCCTTGAAAAATTGCTCCATGTCTCTGTCTCTGCTTGTCTCATCCGTCATGTTCATGTGCGCACGCTCGCGCGCGTGAGTGAGAGAGAGAGAGAGAGCAAAGCAACTCCAAACACACACACACACACACACACACCACTTTCTCTACAGACCATGGATCGACTCATCTTACCTATGGATCGATCGTAGGCATATATATCGCGGGCGATAAGCGCATGCAGTGGTAATGTAAAGACGGAGGAAAGAGATTATTTTTTAACCCATGCTAGCTTTTGAATCTTATATTAGTACACACACACACACACACACACACACACACACACGGCACGTACAAAGTATATGCAAATGCGGCTTAGGGAGAGCGTAGAGAACGTAGAAGCGTAGGGAAAGACAGACACTGAGACAGACAAACAGACACAGAGAGAGAGAGAATTGAATAAATTGAATAATTTTGTTTTCTGAGGGTAATACAGTAAGCAAAATAATGCTTTTTTACATGCAGCCCTCGAAAGGGAAACAGTAACATAAACAAAATGGGAATCATTATATCAGCACAGCATGCATAATTTATTATTATAGTCATTGATACATGAATGGTACATTTACAACACTAAATAGAGGAGAATAAGAGGAGAGAGATATCAGGGGACAGAAAGAGAGAGAGAGAGTACAAACAATGAAAATTAACATAGGTCAAGATAATCAATGAATAAAATGAAATGATAAAAATATATATATAATTTTTAAAATAATAATAATAAAGAAAAACACACAAAAGAATTAGGCTAAAATAAACATGCGCATGTTACAAAAACAGTAAAACAGTAATAGAAATAACACCATTTAAATAGTTGTGGGAGCAAAAGAGAGAGAGAGAGAGAGAGAGAGAGAGAGAGAGAGAGAATTGAACTGAATACATTTCATTTTCTGAGGGTAATAGAGTAAGCAAATGTTGTTGGGTTTTTTCATCCAGCCCTCGAAGGGGAAACAGTAACATAAACAAAGGGAGGAATCATCATCAGTTATATCAGTACAGCATACATATCAGTTATAGTCATGGGTGAGAGAGACAGACAGACAGACCGCAGACAGACAGAATTATTTTCGTTACAAGGCACAAAGAGACAGGCAAACAAAGAGAAAGAGAGACAGAGACAGACAGAGACGGGCACATAATCTTATTCATAAAAGGCATAGTGATAAGGAAAGTGAGAGACAGAGACAGAGAGAGAGCTAGACAGAGACTCAAAACTATTACAAGCAATAAAATGAGAGTGACAGAGACAGACACATGTGCGCACTCAAAATTTAAAAATTATATATATATATATATATATATATATAGAGAGAGAGAGAGAGAGAGAGAGAGAGAGAGAGAGAGAGATTATCACAGCAGAATAAGATACAGACTACAGAGACAGACATATTAACAGACCACAAACCAAGACAAAACCCTGACAGAATACGCCAATCCAACTACTTTAGTAATTTTGAATAAGAAACAAAGTTTTAAAGCGATTTTTTTCTTCGGTTGGAAAAAAAAACACAAAAAAACGAAAATCCCAAAAGAAGCCATCCCAGCAAAAACAGAACGACAATAAAATGATAAGGATCGTGTGCGAGAAAATCTCGTTCAATCCAGACCAAAAATAACCTGAAGAAAAAAAGTTGGACCGGGTTAGGAAGTCACTAGAAATAAACAGAGAAAACAATAACTGGAACTGGGAGGATCAATATGGGACCGAGGGGAGGGGCTGGGATCCTCACACACACACACACACACACACGGAAAAGAGAAGAGACAACACGTGCTCGCTAGCACGCACAACTTGGGGGGGGGGGGGGGGGGGGGGAAGGACTATTTCTCCACCAACCCACCCACCCATCCTGTTCCCTAAAGCTTGAAACCCGTCGAAGGTCCAAGAGATTGTTTAAAAAAAATAAAGGAAAAAAAAAGCAAAAAAAAGAAAAAGCCGCCCATAGCAGAAAAGGTCGTCAAGCTAAGAATAGAGGCAGTCGGGTCCAATCGATCTCAGTGTTTTTCCACCATTCTGGGTTCTATTTTTAGCTGTTTTCGCACTTTTCCCTCCCACTGTCCAACGTTCCTTTCAGTCCCGCCCGTCCGCCCACCGTCCCCCTCCACACTGTCCTCTCTCTCCCACCCCTTCTCCACACCCCAATTTCCACCCCATCCGTCTGGGGCCGCGGTTAATCTTGGCCTATCTCGGGAACTTGACAAGTGTTCAGCTTATTTTACCTTATGCCGCTTTTTTTGGAAGCTTTTATAAATTCATGTTATGCCTTGTGAATGTATGTATGTCTGTATGTATGATTTGACAGTGCAAAGAGTTTATAAGCAGAAAGCATTTGTTTGCTTTTTGCTGCATCCATCTGAATCTACATGTACCCCAAGTGTCACGGCTTTTAGGTGGTTTTTTGTTTGTTTGTTTTGGTTTGGTTTGGTTTGTTTGGGGGTTGTTGTTTTTTTTTGTTTGTTTTTTTGTTGTTGTTTCTTTTTTTTTGGTCTTTTTTGTTTCGCTTTTTTGTTTTGGTTTTGGTTTTTTTTTCTGCCTCCATCATCTGCACCATTTCAGTGGCACTACACCCACGCCGCTCATTAAGATTCCCCCATACACGACCACACCCGGATTCCACTCGTCGGCAGTTCGCGGGGAACCATCGATGTTAGGTCGCCAGGAGGCTACACACCAGAGGAAACCCTGCACTACTGCTGAGTCACTTCGGTGGTGTTCAGTGGTGCCTGTTCTGATCAGTTCAACGTACTTAGGACACCACTAACTAAGCCCCCAACTAACGACAATAATAGGTTAGTCGCAGAGCCAGACTGAGTGAGCGTCCCTCCCAGAGTGGAGACCGCCACCACGTCCCTCAAACAACAGCCCCCCATGAATCTGCCAACACTGATGACATTGACAGGACTCGCCCCAAGCACAGAAGTGCCCTCTCTATGTATATGTATAATATATCTATATATATATATATATATATCTATATATATATATATATATATATATAAAATACATGTGTGTGTGTGTAATGTAGAAGAGAGAGAGAGAGAGAGAGAGAGAGAGAGAGAGAGAGAATTATAACAGTAATGACACAAATTTCTCTTTAACTTTCTGTTTGTGATTGCCGTTGGCATTTGGCCGTGGTGGTAGTGGCGATGGTAGTGGTGGTTGGTGGGGAGGAGAGGCGGGAATGGGGATGGCATGGGGGGTGGGAGGCAGTGGGAGATGTGTAGGAGTTGCGGCGAGGTCTTGGGTAGGTTGACTGAGCAGGGGAGTGGTAGGGGTGGGGGCCAGGGGTGTGGGGACAGGGGTACATCAGTTCTTTGGAACGGTCAGAGCTCAAAGAAAGCGAGTTTGTTTGTATTTTATCCTCTGTGTGTGTGTGTGTTGCTGTTGTTGTTGTTGTTGTTGTTTGTGTGTGCATGTGTTAAGACCTGCCAATAGCAGACTTCCTTTGCCAGCTCTCTCTCTCTAACAATAATAACAATAACAACAACAACAAAAAGGACAATACTACTACTAATAATAATAATGCTATTAATAATAATGATAATAAAAATAATGATAATAATATTAATAATATCCCACTACTGCTACTAATAATAATGATAATTATAATAATAATAATATATAACACCTTTCCATGTCAAATATGCTCAATTGCACCGTGTAATGTAAAAACAAACAAAAACAAAGCATGCTCTTAAACACTAAAACAAAATAAACATAAAACAAACAAAGAAAAAAGACTGACATACTTACACAACCTTGCACAGACATTTAACCAGACCATCAAACACTCATTTGTGTTCATACACAACATTCCATCATGACCTTGATTAAAGAAGTTTTTAATAGTTTGCACTTATTTGTTTAAACCTTTGGACCAAGAGTTGCATTACTCAGATGTATGTGCAGATGCAATGGTGGTCAACATTCATCCACAGCTTTCTTAGTAAACCTACCATCCCTATGTACCACACGCGGGCAAAAGCAGGAGCGCGCACACACACACACACACACACACACACACACACACACACGGTTGAGACAAGTGTCTGTGTTGTGCCAAGTGAAGGGAGAAAACTCTGTTTTGAAATAGAAATCAGACACTTGTCTGTTCTGTAAAAGGTTTTTATTTTCATTACTTGAAAACTATCCATACTTCCAACATATTTCAGTGGAATATGCATCAAAATTTATTTTGAAAAAATAATTACATGATCAAGGGTGTTACAAAACAGATATTTTTAAAAAACATGAAATAATAACCCATTATCATATATGTTCAATTTGGTTTGGTTTTTGGTTCTTTTTAAATAAAACATTGGTCAGGAATGTGTTATAATGCAAACAATGAATATCACATTATATCCTTTTCTTGAAGTCTTCAACGATGTTTCTCCACTGTCCGTCTGTCCAGTTGTTGAGTCGCTGCCTACCTCTCGAGTCGATGCTGAGATTGTAGGGCGCTGAGAACAGCACCTGCTTCCAGGCTGGTGGATCCAGGGCTCCTGCAGACAACAGACTGGGAGTGAGAGAACAACAGGAGAGCGTGCAAGCACACGCACACGCATAAACACACACACGTGTAAACAAATGCATGTACATGAGCCAGCACATACACACAAACACACATATTCATACAAACATGCACACACATACACATGCACACACATGCATAAACGTTTATACACACATATACACCATCACTATCAATGTTTTCTTCTTCTTCATCTCCTTCTTCTTCTCCTCCTCCTCCTCCACCTTCTGCTTCTTTTTCGTTTTCTTCCTCAACAACCACCATCATCACCACCATCACCAATATTCATCATCATAACCATCATCCACCACCATTACTACTATCATCATCACTAACACCATCACCATCATCTACCATCACTACCACCATCAACAGCATTGCAGTCACCATTACCTTCACCACAATCATCATCATCACCACCACCACCACCTTCATCATCATGATCATCATCATCATCACCACTCCCGTACCTCGGATTCTGGGTCTGTCGTCGATCAGCAGGTCTCCGTTGACCATGGTCTTGTCTTTGGTGAGGATCAGTCTGTTGATCCACTCCTCTCCCAAGTGGTCTTCCACCCATTTGAACTGCACACACACACACACACACCACACAGTCTGCGTGACACGCACTGTTACAGCCTACATGCTCACCGTTTCCAGTTTCTGTTGGAAGGTGGTCTTGAAGCGTGCACACTGATTCTTCTTCTTTGCCATCTTCTTTCATGGGCTGCAACTCCCACGTTGACTCATATTTTGTATTTTGTATTTCTTTTTATCACAACAGATTTCTCTGTGTGAAATTCGGGCTGCTCTCCCCAGGGAGAGCGCGTCGCTATATACAGCGCCACCCTTTTTTTTTTTTACTTTTTTTTCTTTTTTTCTGCGTGCAGTTTTATTTGTTTTTCCTATTTACGTGGATTTTTCTACAGAATTTTGCCAGGAACAACCCTTTTGTTGCCGTGGGTTCTTTTACGTGTGCTAAGTGTGTGCTGCACACGGGACCTTGGTTTATCGTCTCATCCGAATGACTAGCGTCCAGACCACCACTCAAGGTTTAGTGGAGGGGGAGAAAATATCGGCGGCTGAGCCGTGATTCGAACCAGCGCGCTCAGATTCTCTCGCTTCCTAGGCAGACGCGTTACCTCTAGGCCATCACTCCACTTTTCGTATCTACATGAGTGGGCTTTTACATGTAGGGCCGTTATTACCCCCGCCATGTAGGCAGCCATACTCTGTTTTTAGGGGTGGTGCATGCTGGGTATGTTCTTGTTTCCATTACCCACTTAACACTGACATGGATTACTTCTTCTTCTTCTGCGTTCACTCATATGCACACGAGTGGGCTTTTACGTGTATGACCGTTTTTACCCCGCCATGTCGGCAGCCATACTCCGTTTTCGGGGGTGTGCATGCTGGGTATATTCTTGTTTCCATAACCCACCGAACGCTGACATGGATTACAGGATCTTTAACGTGCGTATTTGATCTTCTGCTTGCATATACACACGAAGGGGGTTCAGGCACTAGCAGGTCTGCACATATGTTGACCTGGGAGACCGTAAAAATCTCCACCCTTTACCCACCAGGCGCCGTCACCGTGATTCGAACCCGGGACCTTCAGATTGACAGTCCAACGCTTTAACCACTCGACTATTGCGCCCGTCGACATGGATTACAGGATCTTTAACATGCGCATTTGATCTTCTGCTTGTGTATACACACGAAGGGGATCCAGGTACAAGCAGGTCAGCACATATGTTGACCTGGGAGATCGGAAAAATCTGCACCCTTAACCTACCAGGTGCCATTATCGAGATTTGAATCCCAGACCCTCATATTGAAAGTCCAACACTTTAACTCACTCAGTACGGCCAGTCCTCTCTTCTCCTCTACACAGACCCCTCAGATGTCCAGTGGGTGTCTGAATGACCCAACCTTTAGCTTCCGTCGTCAGAACTGTGCTATTCTTTGTCAACATTCACCTCTTCAGTATAAGAGCCTTCTGCTTGCAATATTTTGATGAAGGTAACTGGGATGAAACGCTGTTAACGTCGTCTCTTTCGCCGTTCGTATGGAGAGAGTTAACCAAACTGACTTATGACATGCACTGTTACACTTACAAGTTCACTGTTCCCAGTTTCTGTTGCAAGGTGGGGCCGTGGGGGGGGAGGGGTCTCTGTGTGTGTGTCCATGCATGTATGTGTGAGTGTGTGTTTGTGTTTGTGTGTGTGAGGTGCACGGCATGGGAGTATCCAGGGGGGGGAGGGGGTATTTCTTTGTTTTGGGGGGGCGGGAGGAAAGGAAGACTGGAATGGGTGTTGTAAGAATTATTTTTTAACAATACGGATTGTCATTCACTGTCTTCACAGCTAGCGTGTCACCAATTTTCTCTTTGACTCCTTTTTTTCTTGTTTAAACAATGATGACAGAATTGTTCATTTCTATCGACTCGGTATATACATTCTTTCAACAACCCCTCCCACCCCCCACGCCCCCCTCTCTCTCACACACACACACACACACACACACACACATGTAAGCGTGCATGCACACACACACACACACACACACACACACACACGATATACAACTATCAAAATGATTGAACTGAACAAAAGGGATCTGTGCTTAACTAATAGAAAAGGTGTCGTGCAGTGGAGATAAGCTGAGCTGCAATGCGTTAAGCTGAGCAGGAATAAACTGAGCTGAAAGCTGAGCACTGAAAAGAGTTGAACCACACAGAGTTCCCCCAAAAACCTCACCTTTTCGAAGACACAGTATTTGTAGTGGGAGTGTGGACTTGTGCAAATGAAAACCTCAGTGCTGCAATGAAGTTATTAAGGCAAAAAAGTCATAAACAATCATTATTAGTATATATTTTGGATTGTAAAAACAGTGTGAAAGTGAGCATGTGTTTGTGCTGCCAAGTAATAAACTGTGGTTAAATGTTGATCAGCACATTCCACTAAAGGGCTACAATCAAATCAAATCTTCACTGTGTTTCATGTAGATGGCATGGTTGTTTCCCTTCTTTAAACATGTGCGTGCTGTGTGTGTGTGTCTGTGTGTGTGTGTGTGTGTGTGTGTGTGTGTGTGTGTGTGTGTGTGTGGCTCTCTCATGTCTCTAAATATGTGTGTGTGTGTGTCTGTGTGTTTGTGTCTGTGTGTTGGTGTGTGTGTGGTTCTCGTGTGTGTGTGTGTGTGTGTGTGTGTGTGTGTGTGTCTTTGTGCATATGTGTGTGTGTGTGTGAGAGACAGAGACAGAGACAGAGAGACAGAGACAGACAGAGACAGAGAGAAAAGAGAGAGAAAGACAAAGAGTGTCTGTCTGTGTCTGAGCGCATGTTTGTGCATGCAAGCATATGTGAAGAAAGGTGTGGGTGCTCCTAAAAGGATAGGATATGAAATGGAATAAGTAAAGGGATGAAGGATACACTTTTTAAAACTATCTGTTCATTTATTTATTTACACATCTTTTTTATTGGTACGAGTCTTTAATTAATTGAGTGACTACCTGGCTGATTGATTTGTTGGTTGGTTGGTTGATTTATTGAATGATTCAATCATTCATATTGACTGCATCTATAACCAAAGAATTAAACAATACAATTAGTTATCTGACAAGTCCAGCACAATTTGCTGGGGTTGTTCAGAAAACTGCTCTACCTGCAAGCTTAAGTTTCCATTAATGATTCTTCTATAGTTGTTTTCTCTGTGGATTCAAGTTTCATGTGTGTGTGTGTGTGTGTGTGTGTGTGTGTGTGTGTGTGTGTGTGTGTGTTTACATATTTGTCTGTGAATGTGTATGTACGTGTGTGTGTGTGTGTGTGTGTGTGTGTGTGAATGTGTGTTTACATATTTGTCTGTGAATGTGTGTGTGTGTGTGTACAAGTTTATAAATGTGAGCATGTGCGTGTACGCACATATAAATATATAAATGTATAGAGAGAGAGAAATACATGAATGTGTCTTTGACTTACTCGTCCATTTGCCACATTTCCATCAGTGCATCCCGAGCTCCCTCTATAGGCTGCAGACCCAGGAAGAACCCCTCAGCATGAAGGATTTCTCTGGCTTTGTCCTGCAGCCACACACACACACACACACACACACACACACACACACATGTATACACACAACAGTTCTAACTTCTGCTCCACCACCAGTGTCTCTGTACTGATCTCTAGCCTGAAAATGGATCATCTCCAGCTTTTTCCAAGCTGCAGTATCAGCCAACATGCTGTGTACAAATGTGGAATAGCGGATTGTCATTACATCACAAGTGTGAAAATGATCATTTCTGTCTACACAACAAAGTAATGAAATTACATTTAGCCCACTATAATAGAAAACAAGAGAGGCAAGGCCTTCAAGACTCACTTGTGATACACTGAAAAAAAAAATCCAAGCTTTTTATGTATTGTAAATAATTTCAAAATGTAATGTTTAAGATGAGAAAGATCAGTTTAAAGTGAATTAAGTCCCCTAGCATTAATTACAGAGTGTCGTAGAGTGCGTGCACAGCCGGTTTTGACTAGATCACGCCCCTTAGAGAGGCCACAGTGGCGCCGAATTACAGAGTAATTTCCCTTTTTTACTATCTGCACCAAAACGTTTGCAAAATAAATAAAACTTCCATGCTTAGCAAAAGAAGTTCCTGTTTGAACAAAAAATGATAATAATAACTGCTCTTGTTGTTGGGTCAGAATATCAGATCAAAGTGCCAAGTTTAGAGAATACAAAAAATATAAATATAACAGTTTGCATATAATTAGGCTTCATTCTTTATTTTTTTGTGCCCATCCCAGAGGTGCAATATTGTTTTAAACAAGATGACTGGAAAGAACTGAATTTTTATGCCTAATTTGGTGTCTACTGACAAAGTATTTGCAGAGAAAATGTCAATGGTAAAGTTTACCACAGACACACAGATACACACACACACACACACACACACACACACACACACACACACATAGACAACCGAACATCGGGTTAAAACATAGACTCACTTTGTTTACACAAGTGAGTCAAAAACCACTCAGCTGGTTTCCTTGTCCTGACCATCATCCAATCCAGCTTTAATATACTACCACTCACCCAACCAGGAGGAAGAGGAGAAGGAGGAAGAGAAGAACAGTGGCAGAATGATTAAGACACTCAGCTGCCAGTACAGAGAGTATGTGAGGGTGTGGGTTCAAATCCTGCTCTCGCCCTTTCTCCCAAGTTTGACTGGAAAATCAAACTGAGTGTCTAGTCTTTCGGATGAGACAATAAACTGAGGTCCCATATGCAGCACACACTTGGCGACACTGAAAAAGAAGCCATGGCAACGACAGTGTTGTCCTCTCGGGCAAAATTATGTAAAAAGAAATCCACTCTGATAGGTATACAAGTATATAAGCATACACTCACGGCCTGACAAGCGTGTTGGGTTATGCTGCTGTCAGGCATCTGACTAGCAGATGTGGTGCAGCGCACATGGATTTGTCCAAACGCTGTGACGCCTCCTTGAGAAACTTAAACTCCAACAACCACTCTCCACTCATGTCACCCAGAGCCTTCTGCCCATACTCAGGCTTTCAAAACATAAAATCAAAGCCTAGTTGAGGCTTGGGTAATCATAATCTGTAAATCTTCATTCTGCTAATCTTCCCCTTTGTCCCTCCCACTCCCCACCTCCAGCCCATAAACTGGGGAAATATGCTCCAAATGGATCCATAAATGTTGGGAGAATGGGGGGAGATGGAATGCTGTGACCATATGTTGTTATAGTTGTGCTTTATGCACCCAAACACATGTTTTCCTTGGAATGATAATAAATTTGTACCTTGAAGAGCATACATTAGGTGGTCTTTTTTTCTGCCTTTTTTTTCTAACCCACCTTATTGTGGATAACTACTTAAGTTACTTTCCACATCAATTTATTTCAAGTATGACAACATACACATATTACAGATTTGAACTCATCTTGGGAGCAATAATATATATTCAATATATTTCTCACTTTCATTTCATAGTATGGATGTACTTTGTCTTAAAATGTAAACACACAATACAAGGAGGACTGACTGACAAGCTGACTTCAGCACTCATGCAGGAAATGAATGTCATGCATGAATGGGATATAAATTTACACAAACCTGAAGATCTCTCCGCAGTTTCGTGTACTGGTCGACTATGTAAAACGTGTTTCTTTCTTCGAGAGGAATGAAAGGCTCATCTGGGAATTTTTCCTGATACTTGCTCAAAAATCCACCCTCAAAATCACACAACACTTGGTCCATATCAACCAGGATCTTCAACTTTTTCTGAGCCGCATTATGTGGTCTGGTTCTCCGAGACATTGTTAGAAAACGGATTGGTAAAGAGAACCCGATATTTACTGTACACCTTGTGGTGATTAAATTTCTCTATGACGATCTCAAATGTACAACCTAGTCACATACTTTGCATGAGTTTGCCAGTTTCACAATGTACAAGTAATTACTTGAAGCAGACGCATTTTCCAGGCATTTCGATGGGACGTAACTCTAACATACTTCGAATAAAATTAGTGGAATAATCTGTAGATTTGGACACACACATTTTGTGTGTGTGTGTGTGTGTGTGTGCGCGCGCGCGCGCGCACGCGCGCGCGTCCGCGTGCGTGCGTGTGTGTGTGTACTGATGTGTGTGTGTGTGTGTGTGTGTCTGTGTGTGTGTGTGTGTGTGTGTGTGTGTGTGTGTGTTTGACAGATCGTTGGTGTAAAGTACTTTATATTGGGAAATCAAACCCCGAGAAAGAATACATAATGAAAATCGAAGACAAAGAAATAAAAGTATGAAAATGTGATGAGGAAAAAGACTTAGGTGTCACATTTGACAAAAAAAATTATCATTTGACAAACATATAGCAAATAGCATAAACAAAGCGAACAGAATGATTGGAATAATAAAAAGAGCATTTGCATTAATATATAAGGTTACTTTCTTACGGTTATATAAAACATTAGTTAGACCTATCCTAGAATATGGAAACACTGTATGGTACCCAACACAAATAAAGCAGTCACAAGCCATAGAACGGGCTCAAAGAAGAGCAACAAAGCTGGTCTATAACATAAAGATTATTCATATCAAGAAAGATTAAAGTACTTACAACTACCATCACTTAAAGCAAGAAGAGTAAGAGGGGACTTGATACAGACGTACAAAATATTTAATGGGTTTGACGATGTAAACAAAGCATGCTTTTTTGTACTCCAAAGGTAGACACTACAAGAAACAGTACAGATAAAACATTTAAACAGTATTCCAGAACAAATCTCAGAAAGTTTACATTTAGTAACAGAGTAACAAATTATTGGAACCAATTAGCAAACAATATCAAACGTGCACCTAGTATAAATACTTTTAAGAACCTCATAGATAAACATGAGTTATTGACAAAAACGAAATATGATTTTGATGGATAAAATGACTGAGCTAGTCAACGACCTGACCAACAATAAAAAGAAGTAAATATGAAGGGGCATAAAAAGCCAAAAATGGCTAAGTTGTATATAACAACGCCCCAAATCCTGATCCTGATCCTGATACAATTTTTGTTGTTGTTGTTGTTTTTTTCATTCAATACGCAACAACACTTAACAGTTTAAGAATTCATTTGGTATAAGAACGGGATGGTAGAAACGACGATCTGTGTCCATTTCAAACACGCTGCTTGTCCTCTTTCTCTGTCCCCCTTTCAACCTTCTTCCAGGTTCATGTTCGAAGTCTGCACACTGAACGTTGTTTCCACCTCATGCAGTTGTCCAGGTCCACTTCCGTGTCCAACGTTTTGAGATCTCTGGAAGCGGCTTCACATTTGCAAGATGGCTGGCAACTTGGAACAGTTCGTGTCGAGCGTACAGACTTATTCATCATCAGGTAAATTATGTATGGGAAGCTGAGTAGATAAATTATTTGTTTTTCAGTTGGCTCTAGTAAAATTAGCAACACGGAAGGGTGACGTGCAACTATATGTGTATATCTGTCCTTTGAATATTATATGCATGGAATTGTCTGGAGATTGTGAATGTGATCATTTGATTATTTTTGTTTTGTCAAGTGCAGTGTTGTCTGACGACAAGTAAGTCTGTACAATCCCAAAAGAGCATACAAACAACAGTTCTTATTTGTAACAATATGTGTAAATTGCATTCTAAAAAGAGACGGAATAAAACAAAAACAAAACACAAACCAAGGAAAAGGTAAAGATTTATATTTAATTACACTTATATTATAGATTAAAATTATTTGGTTTAATTTTCATCCAGCATGTACTCTCATCCAGTCTTTTTCTCTGTCCTAGCCTCAATGAAACAATGTGTGTTTTAGTTTTGTCAGTATCACACCTGATAAAAGCATCCAGGTTTTTATATGCAACTATTGTATTGTAAGCTTATGTCCAATCCACAGCCTTCTCTCCCCAGCTTACCCAACCCCAGGTTTCAGCTCCATCCCACCCATCACCCCTACCCTCGTCCAAACCACCCTCCTAGTCTGCCCTCACCCCACCAACCAAGAAATTTGTGCTGATCTTCAGGGCAGCCACAGCCAAACCATTTTTTGATTACACATACTTAACCGTGACCCAACTAGTGCAGACTCTGGCAAGGGTCTGACATTTTTAACCATTTTTCATTAAATACTGGAACCATCCATTCTTTGAGGTATCCATCAAGAAAAGAGTGGAAATGTTGTAGACTGCATGCTCTCCAAATGCTAAGGTATACATTATGACTTGTGTGTACAATGTGTTTATGATTTTGTGTATGTAGGACTGGGGGTAGTGTGTGTGGGAAGTATCATTCAGTGGATGTATCCTGCTGCCATACATGTGTTAGAAATTGAAGGTAAAGTTACAAGGAACAAAACACGCTGACAAACATATATTGGCTTATCATTCTTTGGAATCAGATATGGCAAAATAATATGACACGCACAGGCAAAGCATAAAATAATCGATAAACATTTTTTTGTGAACTTTGAACATTTGCATTACAATTTTACATATAACAAATACTTTTGATGATAGATTAAGTAGTAATCAGATTTTTTTTTTATCAGTGCAGTCTGTCAGCAACTGAAAATATAAAATGATATTGATTGTACTTAATACTGGTAAGTAATTGTATTTTAGTTGCTGTAATTTCCATATATTCTGAGAGAGATGGTACTGTTGCAGAATGTTTCTGTAACATTAACAGTGACCATTCGCTCTTTTGATACTTTGTTGTAATTTAGAGAGAGAGAGAGAAGAGAATGCAGCTGACTCAGTGACTGTTGAATCGAATGAATGAATGATTATTTTAAAACATAGTTTCATGTTTGATGGTTCTAATAAATTAATATCCATGATATTGTGTACATTTAAGGAAATGATACTAATACAGTCTGCATTGTAAATTTATATGTGCAGCTTCTTACACGGCCTTGGTGGAGTATGTCAACAAAAGCATGGACACACTGGCCAAAAACCAGGCCCACCTGGACACAGCTCTGGCCACTCTGAACTACAGTGAACACTCCATTGGTGTCTTGGCTGTCCTGTAAGTGAACAAATGATTGTTAATAGTAGTATATTATGTTGATATTATATCGTTTATAAATTATTCACTTTTTTTAGGTAGTTATTTAGTATGATTGTGTTAACTTGCGTCTTCAAATTATCTTAAGTGTTGTGCTAGTGGTTCCAGCAAAGTAGTGTTACAGTTTTAGTTAGTGTTTAAGCTCTGGTTATTTAACTTTTTTTTTTTAACCAGTAGAGTGCCTATAAGACGTCAGCTGACGTCCTACAAAAAGTATTGCCAAAGTGCCTATAAGACGTGTACTGACGTCCTGCATATGTTCCGATTTTTCCTTCATTGGAATTTGGTTCACTTCACATAAACAGACTCTGAACACTTAGTTTGATGTGTCTGGATTATAAAAATACTATTTAAATGAACTTACATCAGGTAGAAGACCTCTTTCCACTCGATAATAATTTGCTAACTGACCACGTGATACGCACGTGGAAAAGGGGGTTGCATCATGTGCAAACAAATGCATTGAAAACTCTGTCCAATAAAGCAAATAGTCAGTCAGCAGATTTACACAATTCTGAAAGCTCTGCTTGTGATTATGGACAGCTTTTGCGATGGAGAAGGATCTCTCTTGTCTGATTTGAAAACAAAGGTGATTGACAACGACAGTTATGAAACTAACTGCCCATTTTATGGTAATTCAGTCTGTCCATCTAATCAGACAGTGTTTTTGAACAACTGGCTATGATTGACAGAGTACGTACAGCCAGTGTTGGAAACAGAGAAGGAGAGGAGTGATGTAAGACAATAGGTCGAATGCCAGCCAGAGGTCATCAAAGGGGTGTGGCTTTTGGGAAGAGTGTACTCACATATCAAAGCAGACAAAAGGCAATCGACAACCGCCAATGCCCTACGATTTTCATGAAATGCAGTACTGAACCTGCACTGGCCATGAAACACGTGCTTTTTGTTTTTAACGCCTTTTTTCCGCTGAATCAGAGGGATGACTTGTTTGAAAAGGTGGTGAGCCGGATGCACAGCAGACACTTTATTTGGCCCACGTGCAACTTGAAAGAAGTGAATGTCATCAAAGAACTTCACCCTCTCACTCCAAAATGCTCTTTGCTGTCAAAAAGCTTGCCAGTTCAGTTTCTGGGACTGTGATTGACCTTTTAAGTTGACTTTACTCACTTTTGTCATTATTGGGACAGTGATTTACTAATGTCTGCAAGATCTGTGATGTGTTTTCATAAGCTTATAGCCTGTTTTATTTTTTTCTATAGGTATAATCTGACAATAGGCTTGCTATTTCTAGCTGTATTTTGTTTCTTTATGTAGAGGTTGCACAAAAATTATTATCTTGACTTTACATGCCTGAAAGGTTACCTAGAATCAACCAAATTGGGGAAAAAAAGCCCAGAAGCAGAATCTACACTCATTTTCCTTCACAAAAACATTTATTTTCTTTCTGTCTCGCCCATAGCTTTTGTGCTAGAATTTTTTGTGACTTGTTTAATTTATTACCCCTGAATCCTCAAATTTCCCTGGCAAGGGGAGAGCACTTTTTTTTCCTTTTTTTTTTTTTAAACAAAATTCTCCGGCACTGAACTGGTTAATTACACATACTTAACCGTGACCCACTAGTGCAGACTCCGGCAGGGGTCTGATTCCTGTCCTGTGCAAACTACTACCCGCCTATGCGGAGAAAACGAAAGTAGTCTTTAAAAGATCTGGTTGCTACAGCAAATTTCAGGTTGGCTATACACTGATCATGGTTCCTTCCAAATTCAAATAGAATTAAAAGGCAACCTAGTTTTTTTGTTGTTGTTGCTTATTTTAATAAGGCTGCTCTGTTGCGGTTTTTGTTGCTTTCTTGTCAGTATGACCAAAATAGACACAGTGTAATAATATTTGTATTGCTCTTTTGTCTACCAAATGGTGTAGTTAGCCATGAAGGTTACCATGCTGCTTCAAAATATATTTACCAAAGTGAAGCTCTTGACTCCATCCAAATAAAAGTGATGAGTTAAGAACAGCCCCTGATACTTTTCAGTGTAGTTCTCGCTGTTGATTAGCACTGTTAATTTGTTACATATGGTCAGAAAGTATGATAAAATGTGGTTGGTTTACCAGAAATGTGTTTTGTCTACAGGGTGATAAAAATCAGTGGAGCGCACATTCAGGACTTTGAAACCCTGTTTGTTCAAGTTCAAGAATTTATATCATCCTGCAGTGAGGAGCAAATCAGATTTGCAACAGATACTTGTAAGTTCAGTCTCCCCCCTGGCCCTGTCCCGCCCCCCTCTACCCTTTTCTGCCCCACCAGCCACCACCTTTCACACTCGCTGTCTCCTCTCTCTCTCTCTCTCTGTCTCTCTCATTTATGTTCTTGTTTTGTTGTGATCCATAACTACATCAAGTATAATTCACTGCAGTTGTTTGTGTCAACGTGTGTGTGGAATGTGAAATTCAATATATTTGGTTTATAATTTTACTGTGAATCTCTATAGAATGTACGTAAAATGGGCAGTTGCTTAGCTTTTTGTATCAAGTTGGTTGGGAAATGATGTGCTGTAGGTTATCAACACATTGGTGCCGTGTGAAAGGGAGGAATGGGGGTGCATGTGTCTAAAAGTACTGTTAGATACAGAGTGTTCACTCTTAATCCTTATTATTTTGATGATGAATCATTTTCAGTTGCTGAATTGTGCCACAAGTTCACTTCACAGCTGACAGAGAGAAAACAGGTCAGTGCAACACATACTTTCTTGAGTTCCACATCCAGGGATTGTTTTGCAGACAGTATTTTTCAAATAACACCCACCTTCTGATCCACTATGAATCCAGTTTGATGACAGTTTATGTGCTTAAAATGAATTATATCGTATTAAAGCTTGGGAAGCAGACTGAATTGATAAAGAGATTTTGTTAGAATTGAAGGAGAATGTCATACCTCAGCATGGGGGAAGTCAGCTAAGACAGTAAAGATAGTCAGCAGATAGATCTCAGGTGGTGACCTTATGTGTCACAGGCATTAAGAGGATTAATTTATCTTTAAAAAAAACAAAAAAAACAAGCATGAAGAGGATTAACTAATCTAACACAAAAAAATCAAACCAAAAAACAACAACACAAACAAACAAACAAAAAATCTCAAAGTCAAAAAGTAGTTCAACGTTACAAATCAACCATTTTAAATTTCAGGCTGTCAGGCTTCTCACATTCAATACACTCACACACCCAGTCTGGAGCAGATCAAGTTTCAGAGCTGCAATAATAGATTTCTCAAAGGAATATTTAGTAATCTGACTTGCTTTGAAATGTTTGTATTTATTAGATTACTATAATTCAGAAAATAAATCATGATGATAATGTCTATCCTACTTCAGATACAGCACAAAACATCTTTGTAAATTTCAAAAGCAAGATCAGTTAAATCATTTACACCCTAAAACACTATTAAATGTCTCTCCTCTCACATACTTCAGTTACATAAAAAAAAAAAAAAAATAAATGAATGAAAGGTGTTTCAGAATGGCTTACACTACAGCCTGTCAATTTTGTTGTCTTTAGAAAGTTTTGTCTTATTTTGCTTGTCTCTTTGACTGTTCAAGATGGGTTTTTACCTGAGACTAACTGAAATTGTCTGGCCAGTGACTGCTGTTTGTACTTCACTTTGAGTGCCTTCTGTATGTTCCAGGCCCAGCGAGGGATTGCCATCCTGCGTCAGGCAATCCGCAAGATACAGACACATCCTGCTCTGCTGACGTCAGTTCATTCAGATCTGTGTCAGGTGGTAACCTTTGTCATGTCATTCTTTTTCTTTTGTAAGACAGTGAGTTCCGCAGCGTGTAAAGTGCTTTGAGGTCTAAAACAGAATCAGGAATGTGTAAGACAAGACATCATGATAATGATAATAATAATGGTAATAATGATAAGAATAATAATGATAACAACAACAAAAATAAGAATAATAGTAGATAGTACTTGCATAGTTCAAGCTCCCCATATAGTGGGCTCTAAGCATCTGCACATGAAAAAAGCCTTACATATGTATATCTATACACATTGAGACAAGACTACAAACTGCAGATATGAACAATCACACACACACACACACACACACACAAGGCACAAAGTATGATATACACATGCACACACGTGTACACACACACACACACACACACACACACTTTTGTGTGTCCAGACACCTAGTAAACACCCACCCACAAGCACACACATACTACATGATGATTTCAGCAGAGGGTAAAAAAAAACAAAAAACAAGTGGAATGGATGGGACTGGGAGTAGAAAGACATCATCATACATCTCTTTGTCGTTCTCTCATGCTCTGTTTCCCTCTGTTTCAGTCTCGCTCTGTGTCTGTCTCACTCTCTACGTTGGTGGATGTGTACACTATAACTAACTGTACTATCCATCAACGATTAAAAAAAAAAATCCAGTCTTTGTCAAAAACTGTGTAATCCAGCAGGTTGTTTTATACAGCATTGTTGCTTTTATGTGCAGCTGTGTCTCTTAGCCAAAAACATGAAACCTGCACTGAGCATTTTGGATATAGACATCACAGAAATTAGCAGAGAGGTTAGTATGATTTTGGTGTTAGATTCCTCTATTGTGTAAGTGGTGTGTGGTATGTGTGTGTGAACTTAAAGATTGTTGGAAAAATCTGGTGTGTGTGTGTGTATACATGTGTGTGCATTGAAAATGAACAGATCAGTTTGTAAGTTGATATACATATGTCCAAGAGAGAGAGAGGGCATTTTTGTCAGTGCAAAGTAAGATCATTCACCTCCAGATTTGTGCCAGTTGTGAGTGTGTGTTGGAAGCAGACATTGGGAGAAGGGGGATAATTCTAATAATTTTTATCCAGAATATTGGGAAAAGGGGGATAATTCTAATAATTGTTTTTCCAGAATATCAGTTCTTTACATCAACAGATTTTTTTTTATGGATTTTGCTCAGGTGGCAAATGTCTTTTGTATTCTTGTTTGTAACTGTATTGGTTGTTATATCAGTTGAACACAGTGCTTGGCTTATATCAGAGACTGATGTAAGCTTTCAGATGGGCCTTAGGTGTGGTTGGCCTTTGGGGACCATCCCAATACCAACTGTCATACTTGCTATAAATGCTATAAATATGTTTAAAAGATTTTTAAAAACACATGGTTTTACCATTTATAATGATACAATGAAATTTTATGTCAATTAGTATAACATGTCTCATACAAACCTTTTTTGAATTTTTTTCATTGCACTTAAGTTATATCAGACCAGTTATTTGCATATTCATTACCACATCAACACTGTCTGGTTATGTATTACTTTAAAATCATATTGTGTATCAAAAAAAGAATCCTTGCTGTTTCAGAGTGGACATTATGATGCCAAAGATTTCCTGTGCTATTTTTACTATGGTGGTATGATCTACACAGCTCTAAAAAATTACAACAGAGCTCTTTATTTCTTTGAAATGGTAAGTGTGAAAGATGTCATGCCAGTCCATACTTTTTCATGTTTTCTTTTTCTTTTTCCTATTTCTTCTCGTTCATTCTTTGAAAATCAGTAGGCTCTGCTATAGTATTAACTTAAAGAATATTATAGTTACATATGGTTTGTATTGCCATGCAAGAGGTTTTGCTGTATCGACAATTACATATGGTTTGTATTGCCATGCAAGAGGTTTTGCTGTATCGACAATTTAGCAGGGTAATGTATTACATATTTGAGTTGTGTCAAATTTTAGAATTCAGTGCTTTGATAAAGATTTTGAAGAATCTTACATTTACCCCATACAGTCCAAACTGATGGCATGAAATGCAGTAGGTTTTTTTTTTGTTTATGTTTTTCTTTTTGTTTTTTAACGCATTCATCCTTGGAGAGGCTGCGTTACTTTCAGAACTAAAGAATTGCTTTTTTTTTTTCATAGCACCAAGAGATGCCTTAAATTTTTAGGAGTGAAGAGATGATTTGTTGTTATCTTCAGGCCTTAAGATATGTTTGTTTTTCTTGTGTCAGAATAGGAGATGGGCTGGGTTGGGTTGGATTTTTTTTAGTATCAAAACTGTGAATGAGATGCTTTGTTCTCAGTTCTGAACACAGATGCATTCACTTTCTTTGCCAAGTATCGGTGTGACAACACGGTTTATACTGTCACGGAAGTCTGGAAAAGTGTTGGAAAAATGGGACAATCATTTTTCAGGGCTGGAAGAATCTTTGGAAAAAATATTTCTTGCCCATCAGGGTCTGAAAAAGTCTAGGAATTTTGATAAAATCTCTTATCAGTACTATTCAACAAACAGCTTATTGCGGTTTTGGGTTTGTTTGGGTTTTTTTTAATTATTTTTTTTAATAAAAAGATGAAAATTGGTTACCGGTACTTGGAAGTCAGACATTCTCTGTAGTCATTAGTGTAGCAGGCAAATTTATGAACAAGTCTGGTTTTGTGTTTGGTATGGAAAATGTTGTCTGCTGTGGAAAAGGTGCTTAGAAAAGTGTCGGGTTTTCTTATATAGTTGAAAACCCTGTGACAAGTGCTGGGAGTAGTGGAATTGTTGTGTTTTTTTGTTGTTATTGTTGTTTTTATCCAAACATTTGTATGAGCACAAGTGTGACCAGTGTTTTTTCTTTCTTTTTTTTTTTTTTTTTTTTTTGTGTGTGTGTGTGTTTTACCAAACATTCAGGTAAGTACAAGTGTGACCAGTGTTGTTGTTTTTTTAGACTATTTTTTTGTTGTTGAAATACCTTTTTTCTCTCCCTTCGCCCTTGCCTCCTCCACCACCACCTCCACCCTCCCACCCACCCCCTCCCCCCCCAGGCGGTGACGACGCCCAGCATGGCAGTGAGCCACATCACGATGGAGGCCTACAAGAAGTTCCTCCTGGTGGCCCTGGTGGTGCAGGGCAAGGTGCCCACGCTGCCCAAGTACACCTCGCAGGTGGTGCCGCGCTACATCAAGCCCCTCTGCCAGGCCTACCACGACCTGGCCAACGCCTATGCCACCAACAACCCCGCCGAGGTGCGCTCCACCATCAACAAGCACATGGACACCTACACCAGGGTGAGTCCCGTTGCCTCCCACTCCTGATCCCCACACCCGGACTTCCACACCCACCCCCTTTTTTTTTTCTTTTTTTTTTTTGTGTGCATGAAAGAGATAGAGAAAATGTGGACGATATCAGGGTACTTGAAGATAAAAGGGTTTTGTGAAGATTTTTTTTTGTTTTGTTTGTCCAAGTATTGGGTTGTTGTTTTCTTTAGAGAGCATGAGGGCAATATCAGGGTACTTGAAAATAAAAGGGTGTGGTGTTTTTTTTCTTTTCTTTTTCTTTTTTTTTATTTTTATTTTATTTTATTTTTTTAGTATGTGTTCCCATTGCAGTTGTTTTTGTATTTTTTAAATTTTTCTTTCTTTTCAGTACCTGTTCCTGTTGCAGAATTACTTTTTTTGTTGAAAATGACCGTGTTTTATTTTTTCGGTACCTGTTCCTATAGCAGTTACTTTTTTTGGTTAAAAATAACAGTTTCAGTAGCTCAAGGAGGCGTCACTGCGTTCAGACAAATCCATATACACTACACCACATCTGCCAAGCAGATGCCTGACCAGCAGCATAACCCAACGCGCTTAGTCAGGCCTTGAGAGAGAAAAAAAAGGAAAAAAAAGGGTGAATAAATAATAGATAAATACATAAAAAAGAACTACTACTACTAATAATAATATGTAGAAGGCGCGAAAACTTGATGAAGTCAACTATAAGCGTACATAAATAAATAGATAATGATTTTTTTTTTTTTTTTTTTAAAGACAAAAAAGTAATAATAATAATAATAATAATAAAATAAATAAATAAAAAAGACAACAATGATGATAAATAAGCAGATAAATGTAAAACATGCAGACACACATTCACACATACACACACATCTGCATAACAGATATGCACCAAACATGCAGTTTCACGGATATGAAAGCACAGTCAAATACACATAAACGTACATGAGCGCCTGGTCTTCAAAACTTCGAAAGATGCTCAGGAAAGAACTAAAGCCGTCCAGAAACAACTAAATAATATTGCTCAATGGTGCAAAGACACAGGATCTTCCATCAATCCAGCGAAAGCCCAAATGTTGCTGTGCACCCTCAACAACAGAACCGCGAGCAAATCACCACCACCACCTGTGTCATTCAACGGGATTCAGATCGAGAAAACTGAATGCCTACGCTACCCAGGAATACACTTTGACAGGATGCTGACCTTCAGAAAACATACGGAAAATACTGTTCTCAAATGCAAAAAGGGCCTTTCAGTCTTAAAAGCAATGGCAACCAAAGGTATTGAACAACGCCACCTCTTCCTGCTATACCAATCACTCGTCCTCAGTGTGATCGACTACGGACTTGGGCTAACACCACCATATCAAAGCAACCTCCTAAAATTAGAAAGAGTTCAAAATGAAGCTATGAGGCTGATCCTTGGAACAACAAAAGACGCCCACTGAAACCATGCGATACCTGCTTGACCTTCCTTCAGTGCAGGCCAGAAACAAGTTAGAACAGGTTAAGACCTACTTCAAAGCATTAGAAAACCCTCAAAACCCACTGCATCACGCAGTCAAAGACCCAAAAGGCAGCCGTCTAGGACGAGGAAGATCATGGATGGGGCAAGCAGAAGACACAATCCAGCTAGTATGCCGACTACAAGACCTGAAAGAAACAAAAGAATGGGAGAAAAAACCTCCAAAACCTCAACCATCTGCTCAGCACAGCCATTTCACCCACTCTAGGAAGACATTGTTGGGAATGGCCAGAGGGCAAAACTGATGCAGAAGTGAAGCTACTCATAGAAGAAAACAGTAAAGAAGAGGACATCATCATATACACAGATGGCTCAGTCACCAAAGACCAATTTGGTTGGAGATTCACTGCGAAACAAATGGAAAAACAATTAGGGAAGAGAATGCTGCCTACAAAGTCACAACGATGGAAGTTGAAGCTGTGACACATGCCCTCCAGTGGCTATCGTCTATCCATATGCCCGGAAACCAACATGCCATGATTCTAACCAGCTCAATGAACCTCATAAAAATAACCGTGTTTTTTGTTCAGTACCTATTCCTACTGCAGAATTACTTTTTTTGTTGAAAATAACAGTGGGGTTTTTTCTTCAGTACCTGTTCCTATTGCAGAATTACTTTTTTGTTGAAAATAACAGTTGGGGTTTTTTCTTCAGTACCTGTTCCTATTGCAGAATTACTTTTTTGTTGAAAATAACAGTTGTGGGTTTTTTGTTTGTTTGTTTTGTTTTTTTTCTTTTCTTTTCTGTATCTGTTCCTATTGCAGAATTACTTTTTTTGTTTTTGTTGAAAATAACGTTTTTGTTTTGGTGTCTTACCCATTTGCAATTATTTTTGGGTAGTGTTGCTTGAAAGAGAATCATTGTTGAATTTGATTGATTGTTTCACTTTTGCTTTCTGATGTTGTTTTTATCATTGATGGTATTTGTTATGTAATATGTTAGATATTTAATTTAGCCACATTGTCCCCATAAAAGGCATGATGTGCAAAATGTATCTACGCACAGTTCAGTCATGCAGTTTATCTGTTGATAGGTGGTCAGATGCATGAAGTTGATGATACCTCTTTTGACAAAATATTACTGGAGATGGTTGATACAGTGTTTGAACAAAGCAACACAGTCATCAAACAAATGAACAAAGAAACCAAACCAAACAAAAGCAGAGTTTTATCTATTCTGATTTATGTCTTTGTCTTACGTTAAGGTCTTAAGCAGGCTCTCAAGGCCTGACCAGCTTTGGGTCTGTGCGTAGATCAGGCATATGCTCCCTTTGGCTTTTTTTTTTTTTTCTTTTTTCCTTTTACCTTTTTTCTTCTTTCTTTTTTTTTAAAGCAGATGTGGCACAGTATACATAGATCAGTCCACAGGCTTTGACACCTCTGAAACTGATCTTAACCCTTTACTGCTGAACCTTGGTGAAATGACATCAATGTGGCATGAGTTTACAGTACTGTTTTGACTTTCTTGTTTTTTTTCCGTACCTAGATTATTGTAATTCTCTCTTTGCTGGGCTTCCCAGTGATAAACTCTACAAGCTCCAGAAAATACAGAATAGTGCAGCTCGACTCGTCCTTAAAAAGTCGCGGAGAGAGAGTGCTACTGCTCTCCTGCAGACACTTCATTGGTTGCCTGTTCAAGCCAGAATTGAATATAAAGTTGCTTGCCTATGCTTTCAGTGCCTGAATTGTGATACCACACCCTCATATCTTTCTGAGCTTGTTAACCTGTACTTGCCAAACAGAACATTGAGATCTCTTGATTCCTCCCAGCTAACTGTTCCCCGATACTTCCTTAACTCCTGTGGAAAGAGGTCATTTTCCATCTTCGGCCCAACAACTTGGAATTCTCTGCCTATTGCTCTCAGACAAACAACTCATACATCTACCTTTAAAGTAAATCTTAAAACTTATCTCTTTAAAAAATACTTGTCATAACTCAAATAGTGCTTTTTTTCCCAGGCCCATGGCAATGTGAGTATGTGTGATAGGAGAGTAGAGAGAATGGGAGTGGGTAGATGGATGGTGGCGGTGTAGTTCGAAAGGGAGAATGGCCCAATTTTTACCCCTTTTACCTTTTCTATCCAAAATTTTATTTTACAATTTTTACAAAATCTGTGGCATGCAGATTACAATTATGTTCCTTTTTACATGTATGTATTTTAAGTGAAAATTGCTGTCATCTCAGCCGTTTAATCATGTGTGTGTCTGTGCGTGTGTGTTAGTGTGAGTGTTGGAGTGTAACAGTTGTAGTATTGATAGTATGTTACTTTGTGAGTTTTATGCATTGTGTTTTTTTTTTAAAATAATATCAATGATTCTGTTTTTATTTTTCTACTACTTTTTATGTGCTTTCTTGTTTCACTTTAGGTACTGGATTGTAAAGTGCTTAGAGCTGGCTTATGCTTGTATTGTAGCGCAATATAAAAATAAAACATTTACCTAACAATGCTACTTATTTTTCTGATCAAAGGGTGAGCAATCCCAAGGGGAAGAAGTCCAAATACAGAGTGGTGGCTGAAATCCTGATCTGTAGAGCTCTGCCTTATCTCAGTCAGGTGACAGCCCTTTACTGATGAGCAAACCTTTCTGCAGTAGTCAAGGGGTTCAACGGATATGTGGATTTCCCTTCTTTTTTTTCTTTTTTTTTAAAATGAGAATACTGTTGATGATTTCAGTGTAATGATACTGTCATCCATGGACAGTAATATTTTGTGGTTATGTTTGCATTTTTTTTTTTTTTTAAAGAAGTTTACAGTGCATTATACCAACTGTGTTGTTGATTGTTATCTGTGGCAGGACAACAATGTTGGCCTTGTCAAGCAGTGTGAAACAGCTATGTTCAAGAAGAACATCCAGAGGTTGACCAAGGTAAACTGGCATGATGACGCAGTGTATGTGGTGGTGGCAAGGGAGGTGTCTGTGTGTGTGAATTTATTTAGTGTTTTCTTGATGTATTGAATCTTCACTCCAGCATTTGTTTCTTTGATCATGCAACAAAATGATACAGAGCACTGTTTTGTCTCAGTGTTGTTGGTTTTTGTTGTTGTTGGGTGTTTTTTTTGTGTGTGTGTGTGTTTTTGGGGTTGTTGTTGTTTTTTTTGTAAGGTTATAATCAACAAACCTGTAATACTTAGTATATTTTTCAGTGACATACCTACTCTAAAAATTTGACCAACAATAAAATATTCATGGACATTTCAAATGCAGAAAAGCTTATTCTTCTTCTTCTAACAATCACAGATAGTTTCACAATGTTGACAGAATAGAAACAACAGCAGAGGTCTGTTGACCATTCATGAAAGCTTTTCAGTCATAACTATACATTACTATAGATAGAAACAACAGCAGTTGGAAAGTCCTTTGACCAGTAACCAGTTTTTACAGTGCCAACTGTAAATTGAAACAACAGCAGATGAAAGGCGAATGGAGTCATTTCTACTGATGCAGTCAGGTTGTTAATCAAGTCACTGTTTACAGCTGAACTCCCATGGCAAAATGTATGTCAATAGGCAGTGGCTGCATAGGTACATTTGGAATTACAGTGTCATTTTATATTTTCCGACGTTACAGCTTACATTTGTGGTATGTTTCGTTTTGCTCAGACTTTCCTCACTTTGTCCCTGACGGACATGGCCAACAGGGTACAACTGCCCAATCCCAGGGAAGCAGAGAAATACGTTCTGCACATGGTGAGTGCTGCTGGTACTCTTATTTTATTTATGATTATGTGTATGGGTTTGCACATTTCAATCCAAGTCTGATTTTTTTTTTTTTTTTTTTTTTTTTTTTAGTTCTCACCATGTTAGTTTGGAGCACAGAGGATGATCTGATCATGTCAGAAAAATATGAGCTTAGTGCCATATTGTTATGATTTTGTGGTATACCTGCTGTTAAGGTACTTGGCATGCAGTTGTATAACAAGCACGTTGAGTGTTGGTGCTTCATGTCCCTGTAACTTGCATTGACTGACTTTGTTTATATGTGAATGTTTAAAGTTAGTTATTTCTCATTTCTTCAAGATTTTGTTTATTTTTTTACATATATATATTTTTTTTTTCCCAGTATTTCAGTTCCATTGTGAGCAAACTTTGTTCTATGTACTGCAGATCGAGGACGGAGAAATCTTTGCCACTATCAACCAGAAGGATGGAATGGTTCGTTTTCATGACAACCCAGAGAAGTACAACAGTGCTGCCATGCTTTTGGAGTTGGACAAAGAGGTTGGTGTGTTTGAACTGTCTGTCCTGCGCTGTCATCTTTCTTGTTTACTTACTGACTTAAACCTCTTCATGCCCTGTGGCTTATCCATTCAACCCTGGGGAGTTTACAGCCTTGACAGGCATCCATTCTCCATTGATGGGGATAAACACAGAAAATGTACTGTTTTTCCTCTAAATTGCCTGTGGACCCATCTGGAAATTCCATATGAGTTCTTTGTGGTTTATTCATTAGTAGAACATGAGAACTGTTTCAGTGATGCTTCTTTGTTTGTGGGCTGCAACTCCCACGTTCACTTGCATATATACTCGTGGGCTTTTACGCCTGCCATGAAGGCAGCCAAACTCTGTTTTCGGGGGGGTGTATGTTGGGTATGTTCTTGTTTTCATTACCCGCCAAATGCTGACATGGATTGCAGGATCTTTAACATGCATATTTGATCTTCTGCTTGCGTATACACATGGGGTTCAGGTACAAGCAGGTTTGCACATTTTGTTGACCTGGGAGATTGGAAAAATGGGATGAATTTTGACTCCAGAGCAAGAGGCACAAGACTCACTGAGTTAAGGCCTCCACCAGAGACCTCCACTGCTGCCTGTCTTTTGCTGCCCCTCCTAGATACCCCCAGGTAGAGCCATTTGTAATCTTTCTGCACGGCTGTCATTTTACATAAAAAGCAGGAGCTATAGTTTTAGAGAAGGTGGAAAAGATTCTGCAGTTTCTTGACAATGTGATAGAATGATTAAAGTTAAGTGGATGCAGGGCATTTCTATTTTCAACGCCTTGTGTGTTTGTCAGATGGTATGATCAAAATAACAAATAAAAATGCTCATGTACTCATGATATAGACAAATAGATTGACAGATAGATAGATGTGTATGATCATATGAGAAGTCAGCCATATTCTTATTTTCCTGCAACAGATTCTTAGGATTAACTTAAGTACGGATTCTTTTTTTCTTTCCACAGATGCAAAAGTGCATCAAAATGGATGAGAAACTGAAGGAAATGGACAGGGAAATCGCTGTCAATCCACAATATGTTCAGAAGGTAAGGAAACAGTGCTCACTCTGTCTCTCTTCCTGGTCCTCTAATCTCTCTCTTTACAATTTACACACACACACACACACACACACACACACACACACACAGCATTCCATTATCTCTCCCAGAAGCCCGTTTCTGGATTTATGGCCTGGGTTCCTGTTCTATTCAAAATATATCTCACAGAATAAAAGCTCTATATAATCCAACAACAGGAAAAAGCTGGTCATGTAACTGTGACCATTGCTTACAAGGACAGAAAGCTCATTTTTAATAATATAGCGACTTCCTGAAAAGTTTGCTCCAGGTTTTTCCATCATCAGTTCCTGATAGCAAAATGGGTTAGGTACATATGACAGTGGACATTCTTTCCATTCCATGGAGAAATATGTATGTGTACATGTACCTGTTGTTGGAAAAGGCTTGGGCAGAAAGTGTGTCATTAATTTTCATTGCAGCAAGTTGGTCAGCTCGGCTGTGGTTCCTGCAGTCATTGTAGCTCTTTCGTGCTCATCTTGTTAAGTTCTGGCTCAGTTCCAGACCTCTGCCACTGCCAAAATCCTGAACCCATCATAGAAACCAAAGATGTTAGTGTTGAATGTATAAATGATATTTGAGTTGTATAGATAGTAGATCTGAGCCCTGTAGTTCATTTTGGGGGTCTCAAGGATATATCTGGATCAGTTATGCTGGGAGACGTATGTTAATGGGACAGAAGCCCAGAACTGTGCTGGCACTTGTGACAGAATCATAGTAAGTATGGTATGTCAAACATGATTATAGGGAAAACATTTCTGATCTCACTTGGAAAAAAAAAATGTTTAACAATATGTGCTTCTGATAATTGTGCACAGTAATATTCATTATTGACATACTTTTGTGCATCACTTTTATGGCATCATTTTCAATTTAAAAAATGTGAGTATATAGTTATTGTTTCATGCTTTAGAATCAAACAGGATGATCTCATGTTAATGAATCAAACAGTGTGGTTTTCATGATTATGGTTATCTCTTTGTCTCTCATGAAATCTGTCATTCTTTTTTTTTTTTTATATTTTAATCAACAGAGGAAACTTTTACGTGTGTATGTGATGGAGGGAAGGGAAACAATTACCTGTTTATTTTTTCAGAAGCGTTATTTAACACCTTTATTCAAGGACTGTGGGCATAATATGAAGCTTCCTCTTTCTTCTTTTTGTTTTTTTTTGTGTGTTTTTTTCGTATGCACAGAACAAAAAAGGCAGAGTAAGAAGGTTCCTATTTTTAGTATGCACAGACCAAGAAAGGCAGAATATGAAGCTTCCTATTTTTAGACTGTGCAGAGCAAGAAAAACTCGAACCAAGGAGACGAAGGGAACCATTCACCTGTAGAAATGTTGCCAGCCTGCTGAATGCCTCTATCAAGTCTCAGGCGTATGATTGCCAGTGACAATGGTGAAGAGTGCTACAATCATCTCTGTCAATTCTTGCAGATGAGCGGCATTCATGATGACGACATGCCAGCATCAACAAGCAAGGGCCAGACCTTTTGATTTCGTCCTTTTTTTTTTTTCTTTTTTCTTTTTTTGTGTTCTGATTTTTTTTCTTTTCACCTGCTGCCATCATTCACCCCATTGTTGCCAGCATTTTGATTTTGTTCGAAAGCTTATCTGCATGGTTTGTGTGCGAGTGTGTGGTGGTTTTTGGGATTTTTTGTTCTTTTTCTCAGAATTCTGAATTAATAAAAGTTGATAAAAGTAAGGATTTGACATGCAATCATTAATTCACAAAGTGCTTGTTGATAAAACAGGTCTTTCTGAACTTAGTGTTAATGAATATTTTGTCAGGAACACGGAGTTAATGAATACATTGTTTGCTTTCAGTGTTAATATTATTTTGTCAGGAACTTAACGTAACTGATTTTTTTTTTCTTCAGTATAATAAAGGTATGTAAGTATAAACATCCATCCATCAATCCATTAAGCTTTAAAAGAGAGACAGAAATGAACAGACACAAACTGGACACTGTGTGCTGCATGAGTTAAAGTTCAAATATCAGTACTCGCATTCAGTAGTCTCATTTGTAGCATCTTGAATCTTCTCAGACAAGAATGTGTATGTGCTTTAAGTGTGCTGTTTGCATTAATATGTTAACTGTTTCACCTGTGAACTGGAAACAGGTTGGTTGTATGAAAGGTAGAGATTCTGCATTCAACAACAAGGAAAGGCTGCTTCAGGAAAGCTGCTTCAGTTTCAGATCTGTGACAAAAATAAAAAATGTAGTAATTTAGTCTGGATAAAGATTGTGTATTTATGAGTTTTGTGTGTTTTTAGGATACATGCTGGAATGTATGTTCATGTGTGTACATGCATGTGTGTGTATGTGTACGTGTGTGTTAGTCAGGAGGTCACATGATTTGTTCTGACTGCGGGATATTGAAATTACTGTATTGCCCCTTATTTCTGTCATTAAAATGTTTGTGAAAAGTGGTAACTTTGCACAGTTGTTTCACTTGACTGAATTTATCATGTGGTGCAATGTTTACTTTGATATATAAAAAAAGAATGTTACATTTAATGTGTCTGGATGGTTGAAATAATGTCACTTTGCAGGCATTTACAAATAACAATTAAAAGATCTTTTTTGTTACTTTTGTGTTTGGAGTTTCTTATAATGTGAATGTCAAAGTTGATTTTGTGTTTTGAAACACACACACACACACATACACACACACACACAGACAACCGAACACCGGGTTAAAACATAGACTCACTTTGTTTACACAAGTGAGTCAAAAATGAACCTGTTTACTGCATGGAGAATTTGCATCACTTGATGAGTCATTTATTATTATTATTTACATTCCTGTTTCTGATTTGATTCTACAACCACTATTTCAATTACATTGTCAAGGTCTCAGAAACCAGAAAAAATAGAAGAAGAAATGCCTTTCAGTGTTATTCAAATAATTTTTCAATCTGGGTGTGGATATATTGAACCGTGAAACATCCTTCCTTTTTTCAACACATGCTTCCAATTTCCCCCCAACCCCTCTCTCATTCCCTCCACCACCCCTGCCCCCTCTTCCTTCCACTATTGATGGTGTGCTTTATGTGAAAGCATGAGTCACAGAGTATTTACACATGTGAGTCACAGAGTATTTGCGCATGTGTATGTTTGTGACAGCCAAGTGATCAGGCAAATGAACTTTGACACTGAAAGCCTGTTTCAGTTTCAAGGAGGCATTAGTAAAGTATGTGTAAATCAAAGTAAAATGGACAAAAATAAATAAAACAAATAAATCATTATAATTAAAATGAAAGAACCACTGAATGCAAAAGATTGAAATGAAATGAGAATGGATATGGTCCACATTCAGTGAACTTGTGCACCACCACGTTTGCATGCAAATTGATTACTCTCTCTCTCTCTCTCTTGTGTGCACATGCTTACACACAGATGGCCCGTGAGGTCACAGGTGTGTCTGTTCAAATCCCAGGTGCACCAGATAGGCTAAGGATGGAGGTTTTGGGGTTTTTTTTCCATTCTCAGTCACAAATGTGGATAACTTTTGTGTGAACATGCATGCAAAAGATTGTATATGCACATCAAACATCCAGTCAGTCATGAAAAAGAAACACCCAGCATACAAGTATACCCCAAATGGGATGGGGCTGGATAAAATGCCCGATACCAAGGTAAACATGGCTATTTTATGATTAAGGCTTTATGGAGAGTATTTTCAGTGGTAGTATATAAAGCACCATTCTACAATTCAATCTGTCGGTACATCTGCACCCTGCAAAACCATATTTTTTGATTGACAGAGTTCCAATTCTGACATCCTGACCAATGCGGATATCCTGGTTGTGGCCAAAATGTTTAAATTATCTATTGGTATTACTTTGACAAAGAAAAACTGGAAGAATTACCATGAACTAACCAGGCACCATGGCATAACTCGGATGTCAATTTTAACCTCTTCAGGGGCATGCTGTCATTGTGGAATTGATCATTCAGCCTGTGCTTGGCTCCTGCCCAGAGTTGATAGTGCTGTGGGCTAAAATGGAAAGACTAGGACCATACATCTACTGTCATCCATCTCGCACATGCATCTTTGAGTGTCACTAGAATGTTCTGACCAGCTCAGCAGGTGTCTATCTCTCAGACATCACTTTTTTTTCTTTTTCTTTTTTTTTTCTTTTTTCTTTTTTTTTAAGGAAGCATTGTACTAATCCATGTTAGTCACAAACCAAAATGGAAATCCATTGCAACACTCACACTGATAGCATTTTCATCTTCAATTTTCATGAAAAAAACAAAAACAAAAAACACAAAAAAACACACAAAAAACAACTAAACAAACAAACAAACTGGGGAAAAAAGAAAGAAAAAAAACCACCCCAAATACTCAACACCTGAAGAAACTGAAAATGACCACTGATTAAAAAGGCAAAGCACCAAATAAGAAAATGAGAGTGAACTCCCTTAATGCCTTTTTTTTTTTTTTTTTTTTTTTTTTTTTTGCCATGGGCATAATTTGTTTTTTCCAATCTTTTTTCAAACTTGGACTGTGTATTTATTTGGTGTTTCTTTCATTAATATTTTATCATATTTCATATACGCTTTCAAAGATACATAAAAAAGAGATGACTGAAAAGTTAGTCATATTGTATATATATTCATCTTTGCTCACTGGCCACTGCTTCCTGGCATTCCCAGGATTGCTAAGGATGGGGCTCAGGCCCTGAAACACTTGTTCAAGCTAAACAGACACACACACACACACACACACACATATATATATATATATATAGATATATATATATATATATATATATATATATATATATATCGATATTTAAAAAGCGCCAATCCTCAGTCAGAGACCAAGCTCTAAGTGCTTTACAAACTCAGGGTCATTTGCACAACAGGATGGCTACCTGGGTAGAGCCAACTGACAGCTGCCATTGGGTGCTCATCATTCGTTTCCTGTGTCATTCAATCAGATTTCAGGCACACAAACATACACACTGAGATAGACAAGTAAAATTTTACATGTATGTCTTTTGTTTATTTACCCTACCATGTAGGCGGCCATTCTCCATTTTCAGAGGTGTGCATGCTGGGTATGTTCTTGTTTCCATAACCCACCAAACGCTGACATGGATTACTGGATCTTTAATGTGTGTATTTGATCTTCTGTGTACGTATACATATGCAGGGGTTCAGGCACTAGCAGGTCTGCACATATGTTAACCTGGGAGATCAGAAAAATCTCCTTTCTTTATCCAACAGGCACTGTTACTGCGATTCGAACCCAGGACATTCAGATTGTAAGTACAATGTTTTAACCACTCGGCTATCAGGACCGTCATATATATATAGATAGATAGATAGATAGATAGATATGGTGTAAAAGGTGCTTCGCTTTGTCTCTGCACAAGATTCAGTGCTATATAAATACAATTTAATCCAGTTCAAATGATTCAAATGCTCATCAACAAATAACAAAGCAAAGACACAAGTGGAATCAAAACAAACAAACAACAACAACAACAACAACAAAAAAAAGCATGTGCACCCTTGCTTGATTACTATGTACGTCATATAAAAAGATAATATTATTATCATCATCACCTAAATGACACCCTCCTTGAGCATGTGCCCAACAACCCCTACCCAGGCATCCTCATCTCCCATGACCTCAGGTGGGCTGACCACATCGCTAAGGCCACTAAGAACTGCAAACGTTACACCAATTTTCAAAAAAGGCAGTCGTCTCAGCCCAAATAACTATAGGCCAGTAAGCCTAACCTGCATACTCTGCAAGATTTTGGAGACACTTGTCCGTGAACAGGTCACAGCACATCTACAAGAAAATAAACTGATCAGCAGGCAACAACATGGCTTTACGCAGGGACGATCATGCACAACTCAGCTGCTGGAGACTTTGGACATCTGGACTGAGATGATTGATGCAGGCAGAGGGGTGGACGCAGTGTACATGGACTTCATGAAAGCCTTCGACAGCGTGCCTCATCGCAGACTAGTGGCCAAGGTGAAAGCACATGGCATCAGCGGAAAGGTCCTTGAATGGATAAGAGACTTTCTCTCTGACAGGTCACAGCGTGTTATAGTAAACGGCGTAAGATCAGAGCAGGCAAAGGTGACGAGCGGCATCCCTCAAGGCAGCGTCTTAGGGCCTCTACTTTTCGTCATTTACATCAATGACCTGCCACGTCATGTCCACAGTCATGTCGAGCTCTTTGCAGATGACACCAAGATTTTCTCATGCAGTGACGATAGTGAGTCAAGGGGTATGCTTCAAGAGGACCTAAATCGATTACAGCAATGGTCCATGGACTGGCAACTCCGTTTCCATCCAGATAAATGCAGCGTCCTAAGATTGGGCAACCCTAAGGAAGCAGCCCACTACTGCATGAGAGGACCGGATCCTCTGGGAGTGGAGTGCACACATTGGCTGGAGGAGAGTGACGTACAGAGAGACCTGGGTGTACTGGTGGACAAAGACCTAAGCTTCAAAAACCATGTGGCACATGCAACAGCAAAAGCCAACAAAGTCCTAGGGGTCATAAGAAGGTCTTTCGACCATCTCACGCCAGAAACCTTTGTCTCGCTCTATAAGTCCCTGGTGAGACCAGTCATTGAATATGGTCATTCAGTTTGGCAGCCAAGACACAAGACCCTACGCACTGACATAGAGGATGTGCAGAGGCGAGCAACCCGCCTGATAGGCTCCCTGAAGCAGCTCTCCTACCCAGAGCGTCTCGCTAGTCTGAGACTGCCTAGCCTGGAACATCGCCGAACAAGAGGTGACATGATAGACGTGTACAAGTACGTACACGGAATATACGACACAGATCGACCCATGCTGCACCTCTTTCAAGGCAGGGACACCCGGGGAAACACCCTCAAGCTGGCCAAGGGTCATTGCAGGCTGAGCTTGCGTGCTGGGTATTTTTCCCAGAGAGTCGTCACTGTATGGAATGGCCACCCTGATAGTGTGGTGACTGCCCCATCAGTAAACGCCTTTAAAAACAGACTGGACACGCATTGGAAGAGCCTGCCTACACTGTACGACCCAGCCTGTCACCATTAATATGCCACGCATGCTGCATAACAAGTGGGAGATATTTTCTGGATCGGTGAACAGGCCGGTTAGGCCTTCAACACCGCAATATACAAGTACAAGTAAGTAAGTACAAGAAAGCCAACGCCACACTGGGCTTCCTGAGACGTAACCTCTGCCACCTTTCCACAGGCTGCAAGCGCAGCGCGTACCTCTCCCTCGTTCGTTCTGTCCTGGAGTAAGGTGCCATTATCTGGGACCCCTATGCCAAGAAAGACATTGACGCGCTGGAACGAGTCCAGAGGGGTGCAGCGCGCTTCATCAGTGGGGATTACCGCTCTCGCACACCTCTTCTTCTTCTTTCCCTTGACTACCGCCTTCATCATTGTGAAGCACCCAGAAGCTGCTTCACCCAGAGGCTGGCAGCACCCAGAGGCTACTGATGAAGCTAGATCTTCCGACCCAACAAGACCGCAGAAAGCAGCTCAGCCTGTGTTTCCTCTACAAGGTGGTTGTAGGGCTGGTGCCGGCCATTCCTGCTCAAAATTTTCTGATTTCACAAAAATCAGGCAGACTGATCCACTGACTCCACCAGAGACCCAGGGTTTGTGTCTAGCAACGTCATCGACACATGTTGTTGTTGTTGTTGTGTGTGTCCATCGAGATCGATGATGACCATCGTTGATGGGGGGAGGGTGGTGGTGGGGTGGGGGGGGAGGATGCTCATGAATCTATCTGTGAATGCGCAGATGGCTGAATAGTCCAATCTGCGCACGAAATGTTCGCTGACAGTTGGGGCAGACAAAGACAGGCATACCATTGTCAAGGAGCTTGTTTGCCCGTGACTTTCTGGCCTGCCTCTTCTGAACAGCTGCAGCAGTCCTGTTGGCCTCGCACAACTTGGCGCCTTTGTGCACAGCAGCACGCCATTTGTCACGGTCCACTGCAGATTCCTCCCAGGAGTCAGGGTTGATATCAAACGCTTTCAGAGAGACTTTCAGAGTATCTCTGAAGCGCTTCTTCTGACCTCCGTGTGATCTCTTCCCTTGTTGCAGCTCGCCATAGAAAAGCCTTTTGGGCAGCCGATGGTCTGGCATGCGCGCCACGTGTCCAGCCCAGCGAAGCTGGGACTGCATCAGGATGGTAAAGATGCTGGGAAGGGTGGCTTTTGCGAGCACCTCTGTGTCTGGGGTCTTGTCTTGCCACTTGATGTTCAGTAGCTTCCTGAGGCATGTTGTGTGGAAGTGGTTCAGCTTCTTGGCATGTCGTTGGTACACTGTCCAAGTTTCGCAGGCGTACAGTAGTGTGGGGAGAAATACTGCTCTGTAGACCTTTAGCTTGGTCTCAAGACTAATGCCTCTTCTGTTCCAGACATTTGCATTCAGTCTACCAAAAGTTGCGCTTGCTCTTGCAATCCTGACGTTCACTTCATCGTCGATGGTCGCATTTCGTGACAGTGTGCTGCCAAGGTATGTGAACCGCTCCACCGCACTGAGTCTCTGACCGTTGACTGTGATGTTGGGCTCAACGTAGGGTTTCCCTGGGGCTGGCTGATGGAGAACTTCAGTTTTCCTCGTGCTGATGGTAAGGCCGAAGTTCCTGCTGGCAGTGGCAAACTTGTCAACGCTGAGTTGCATGTCAGCTTCAGATCCAGCGTTGAGGGCACAATCATCAGCAAACAAAAAGTCTCTGATGATGTCTGTCATGACCTTCGTTTTTGCTTGAAGCCTTCTGAGGTTAAACAACTTACCATCTGTTCGGTACTTTAGGCCGATTCCAACATCGCCATCTCTGAAGGCATCAGTTAGCATTGCAGAGAACATGAGGCTGAACAGCGTTGGAGCCAGGACGCAGCCTTGCTTGACACCATTTGTGACAGCAAAAGGAGCAGATGTTTCGCCTTTGTCCTGGACTCGAGCCTGCATGCCTTCATGGAATTGGCTGACCAAGGAAATAAATTTCCGAGGGCATCCGTACTTGGCCATGATCTTCCACAGTCCCTCTCTACTCACGGTGTAAGACACATACATTACAAACAACGACAGGTGCTTCACTATCACGCCCTGTAAAACGGATCAGTACAAAAACTCTTACCGTACTGTTACCCCCCTCCCCACCAGTCATCTGGATTCTGCGACATTAATCAACATCATACAGATACAGATACATTGTAGGATGAGATTTTAAAGTGTCCTTGAGTGTGTGAGTTTGTCGCCTGCTTTGAGAGATAATCGTCCACAAATACACAGCGATAAGTATAAAGTATTATACGTTTATATCCATTAAGCAACTATATATAACTGTAAGCCATTGCTGGTTTCCATCAGCCTGCTCATAATTAAACCAGAAACATCCCCGCACATTTCGTCTGCTACAGTACCGGAAATGAAATCTGAGCATGCCTGGTTGAAAGGAAGTGGTGGTAGGTCACACAAGGCGATTGCGAGCGCCGATGACGATGATCTTGATCTTCATGTCGAAGACATTGGATTTAGGAAGAACTTGTGTGCTATAACTTTAGCATTTAAGCTTTATTGTTTGCTTGGACTTAGGGTGATTACTGTCACGTCAAAAGACTTCTTATGACTAAGTGCATGTACTTCGGCCATGGGTGTGGAGCAGACTACATGCGTCGTGTGTGCTGAAACCAGAAACCGATATTGCATCGTCTTCAAAGTGAACCGCGAAGTTGACTAGAAATAAAGCCAGTCAGAACTATCTTCAGCTGCCTGTTACCCACATAAACACTTTTTGCGAGTGGAAAAGCATGCAGACTGAGACTCCAGTTATCTTGTAGTTAAGTTACGTAACTGAGTTCAGTGAATAGATTCGCCTGCCAAAATTTGTGCTGTACATTCATCATGGGAACCTTGAAAAACGATGTGCGGATCCTTCTGGTTGGAGATCGTAAGTTATTGAGAATGCTATGAGTTTGACATTTTGTTGGTATGCTTTCATCAAGAGCGACAAAAGTGAACGAAAACTAAATGTCGGTAGGCTACACGTACACAGGGTAAGCATAACAGATCGAGAGAGATAACCCGGAGGGGGTAAAACAAATGAAGAAAAGACGGGGAGATAATCCGGCAAATTCAGGAAAATAAAGTTATCTTTTTAATATCTCTTGCAGCAGAGTGGAACAATTGCATTTTCATAGATCATCATAATTTTATCATCATAGCCATACATGCATATAAACAACCATACTGTGATAGGGATACAGCTCAGATGTATGGGCTTTTTTTTAATTACTAGATTAATGCTACAGTTACACACACATGTTTACTTGCAGATTTATATATATAATTCATAACATTAACAGCATGCAAGCACACACATACACAGTGAAACACACACACACACACACACACACACACACACACACACACACACACACACACACACACTTCAAATGCATGCTTGCAGTCTGGTGCATTACCTATTGTCCTAAGGTGTTTTGGTTTTATGCTTATGGCCCTTAACTCTATACTTAAAATAAGCAATTCGTCTTTATGTGACCAATTATCTTAATGTTATTCACTTATTGCGCATGTTTAAATGCACACATGGTTTGAAACTGCCAAATGAAATACTCATAGGCTTAGTTCCCTTAGAATTGCACCAGAGAGCATGACTGAAATAATCTAATTGTAATTGTAAATAAATTTTTTTAAATCTGTTTAGTGTTTTGATTACAAGATGCTGTGTGTATACATGTATCCTTTGCTTTGTTCTTGCACACTTTTTTTTTCATGTAAGTATGTAAATCTTTGTATGTGTACATGTTAAAAGTACAGTAGGATTATATTTGTACAATAGTAGTAGTAGTAGTACTGGTAGTATAACATTTCCCTTAACAAACATTTGTTAAAATTCAGACATAGGTTAGCTTTTAATTTATACACATTCATTTTATTCACACACACACACAGACACACACACACACACACACACACTCTCTCTCTCTCTCTCTCTCTCTCTCTTTCTCTCTCTCTCTCTCTCTCTCTCTTTCTCTCTCTCTCTCTCTGACTGAGACTCTCACACACTCTGAGTCTCTCTCTCTGTCTGTCTCTCTCTCTTTCTCTCACACACACAGACACACACACACACACACACACACACACACACACACACACACACACACACACAGAGTATACATTTACACACAGATACACTCATACAGTCATAGTCACTATATTTTATGTTTCCCTGTACATGTACACATGTATGTATCATGTATGTATGTATATGTATACATGTATACGTATGAATGAACTTTGCAAATGATTATTGAACATTAAATAGTAGTAAAAGACTCAACATTGTTTCTGAATAATTCACACATAATCATAATGTTTGCTTTCATCACTTACCTTTAAGATTATTGACAATTTCATTCTTCTTCTTTTCCAGCATCTGTGGGGAAGACTTCATTGATTCTTTCTCTTGTCAGTGAAGAATTTGCTGAAGAGGTATGTTGTTCTTATCATCAGTGTCAGTTGTCATGATTAAATCTTGAACATGATCATGATGTGTAATTTGTATACATTGATTATTATATTTTAACAAATAAAGCTGCAATTTTAAAACTGAAATGTCTTTTAGTTGCATGGTTAGATGATAGAATAATATTCAAGAATCGGAATTGATGCTACTTTTTTTTCTTTCTTTTTTTAAATTAGTGATAGTGCTACATGTGTTTGCATAAGCATCTGATTTATGCTACTGTGCTATTTATTTAAATAGATACTTGGCAGTTTACACAATTATCAACCATGAAATATGTTGATTTTATCTTTTGATATATATATATATATATATATATATATATATATATATATATATATATATATATATATATATATATATATATATATATATATATATATATGCATATTTATTTATTTATTTGCTAAGCTGAAACAGTGTGCAGTGCAAAACTAGTAATGTTGTTTCACATTTGCCATTAGATTACTATGATATAATTTATGAGATATAACTGTAATACATGTGAATAAGTTTTGTGCATTCATCTACAATTTTGATCCTTATTAAGTTATTTAGATTTTTTAAAATGACTGAGAATTATACACATTGAGAATAACAACACGTTTAGATATACTTTTAAATGATTAAAATGTTTGTTACTTGTGCTGTGCTGCATTGTTGTATTGCTGCACTGAATTTAAGTTTTAATGGAAGGTGCTAAGGATAGTAAGATATGCTTGCTGCCAGTAAAATGGGATATTTGTTGCAGGTACCATCCAGAGCAGAGGAAATAACAATTCCTGCTGATGTCACCCCTGAACATGTCCCAACACTTATTGTAGATTACTCAGGTATTGATGAGAAAAGGATTTCTTTCGTTTAGTGTGCTATGATTACATGATGTTGTCATTTTGATCATAAACTACCATACCTTTGAATGAATGTGAGTGATTAATTTTGTTTGTTGTTAATGCAACTTCTGTTTTGGAAAACATTCCATGTGAAACATTTTCGAAAATATGAATAGAATCAGCGAATATAAAATTAATCATTTTGAAATAATTGTAAATTTTTTTAACAATGAAAATTTAAAACATTATCTTTAACAATTTTAGTATGTTTTTTGTGTATGTCTCACATAAAACATTTTGATTACTTTGAAACAAATCAGCAAAACATCAAAATATCTGTGTACATTTGTGATTGCACACACAACACAACACAACACACACACACACACACACACACACACACACACACACACACAAAAAGCATCTAGCTCTACTGTTGATGTTGTTTCTTTGCATGTGTTGTGTCTATTGAAAGAATATGCATGATAAATCTTTTCTTTATATTGTGTCTTCTCAGTTTAACAGTTTGGAAAACAAATTTTTTCTATAAAATATAAATTGTAAAAGAAATTATTCCAAGGGTCCACATCATTATGTGATGTAATTTGTGAGTAAATATTCAAAACTGTACTTTGAATTTGATGTATGTGGAATGCACACATACAAAGGTTGGCATACCTTGTCAAAATCATTCAGTTTTCTTGGCTAAGAAGTTGGCGAAGGGAAACAACTCATCTGTGTCGCAGATGATCCTGGCATTAGACTGAAGCTGGAATACACATTTTTCACTTATTTCATGTTTATTCTAGAAATGTGTCCATTTCACTTGGACTTGCAGAATTCATTAACATGCTGTGTGTCATTTCCATTCTCAGAGTGTCAGGGCTGCATATAGATCTATGAGTCATCAGAGATGAGCAGTTTTTACTTTCAGTTTCATATGTTGCCCAACCTTTTTAACTGCTGTGTTGCTATGGTACATATAACATCTGTCAAAAAACAAATTGATCATTTCAGCCAAAGACCAAGATGATGCAATGCTTGAAGAAGAAGTCACGAAGGTAAGGAGAATTTATTTTGTGTTTGATCAAGTGTGTTTCAAAAGAAAACAATACAACGAAAAAGTGAAACTTACTATCACAGGTTGTAAGTAGTTGTGTCTATGAAATGGCAATTGATCATAAAGGCAGTAGTGAGTACCAATTTGCAGTGGAAGCTACTGTTTTTACCTTTTTAACTAGATAAACTATTGATCTCTGGATAATTTATTTATAGGAAATATTGCACCAGAAGATTAAGCAGCAATGAAAAGAACTTGGACGACATATCTGTTATTTTGGGACATGAGAGAAAGTGTGTATGTTAAAAGGATTAACATCTGTTCACATAATGTGTGTGTGTGTGCTGCTGCTTTCTTAGTATGCATCGTGATCATTGCTACTGATTTTCATAGTAGATTTTGAATTTAAACTGAATAAGGTTTGAAATAACAAAGCATATACCCTGCCTGGTCACTGCTGCTTGAGAGGGCATACACTTTTCAGTCAAAAGGCCACCTTCATTAGGTTTTGCCTGTTTTGTTTTTTTAAAAAAGAAAAAAAAAAGAATAATAAGTTTTAGAGGTTGACAATAATTACTATATGTTTGTTTTGAAAAAACAAAAAAAAAAAAAAAAAAAAAAAAAAACATCAATGAATTTTTAAAGATGCCATAGCCTTTTATGGTGGTTGGGCTGGTTAATTCATATTCACTGTGTTGAGGGTTCAGCATAGGAAGGCAGGGCTTAGTCATATCCTTCCACTGCATTAACCATCACTGACTGATGGCAGGGCTTAGTCATATCCTTCCACTGCATTAACCATCACTGACTGATGGCAGATACCCATTCACACCTGTTTGGTTAAGAATGTGCACAAAAAGTAGTATCATTATGTCTGAAAAGGTGTAATCGAAACAGAAATAGCATGTACAGTTAACTTGAAATCAACATGCTGACTGACTGATATTGTCTGTTGCAGGCCAGTGTCATCTGTATTGTATACTCTGTCATGGATGAAGATTCAATACAAAGGGTATGAAAATTGTTTTCTTGATCATTGTTCTTTTTATCAAAATTGCACTTTCTTTGAATTTGTCAACATGTCGTCTTTTTTATTTTTATTTTTATTTTATTTTAATTTTTTTTACATCTTCAATTGCATGAAAAATACAACATAACATAAAGAAAGCTTCATATCATGCATACAACATCAGTCAAAATTATCTTTGTGCTTTTCTTCAGATGGACAATTTTCAGTCCTTCAGTGTTTGATGAGCGTTTGCCAGTGTTTGTCAATATGTCTTATTTATGGCTGCCTTCACCTCTACACTCTATCTTGTTCACTACGATCGGCTTCGGATCCACTCTGTTTACGCATACCCAGATTCAAACACTCTACTGTTGGCCGCCGTTCTTTCTCTGTCTCTTGACCTTGCAATTGGAATGAACTTCCTCTTTCGCTTTGTCAAGTCTCCACACTCAGCTCTTTCAAGTCTGGCCTTAAAACCCACCTTTTCCCAAAACAGTCTCCCTTCCCTGCCTCTTCCTTGTCTTCAGTTTCTCCAGTTTTAGAGTTATACATGCATGTGAATGATTGGTGCGAAAGCGCTTTGATTTGTCTCTGCGCAAGATTCAGAGCTATATAAATACCATTAATATTATTATTTTGTTGTTGTTTTTATTTGTGAATGGAAATGATTTCAGTGCCATGTTTTGATAATAATGCTTTGTTTGTTGATTGAATAGGGTTTTATCAGCTTTCTGAGCTGACTGGAGTAGACATGCAAGGTACAACACCTGATGGAAAATTAAACAAGCTCATGCTTCCAGTCACTCTCAATGTGGAAACATAAGTGCTGAAAGTAGCACCTGGTTGCTTCCTCTACAAACACAAAAATCTTCTATTAGCGGAAACTTTTTTGTAGTCTTTGTCATTCATTGTTATTGAAAGAAGCAATTGTGGATACCATTCCATTCAGCTAAAGTCTGCTTCTTTGTTTTATTTTTCATATCTTCATGAGTGGTTTTAGGGTTAGTGTTGTTCTATTGCATGAGTAAATTGCATTGTTCTGTTTTCCTGTATGCATTTTCAGTTAACAACTTACTGGTTACCCTTGTTACGGAACATGCTGGGAGAGGAACATCGAACCCCGGTCATTCTTGTGGGCAACAAAGTGGACCTGGCAGATTATCCTACTTTGGAGGTATTGTTAAACAAATGTACCCAGTGTGTGTGTGTGCGTGTACGTGTGTGTGGGTGCGCATGTGTGTGACTGTGTGTGCGTTTCTCATGCTTATTAAACAACAAAACAACAGGTTTGGAAGTCTACAACATGTGGAATATTACACGTTTCAATTACCCTGGTGTAGATTCTCAGTAATTTGTTGTATGTCAAAGTATAATCAGAATTCTTTTGGAGGTAATGTTCCATGGTTTCAGCTTTTGTGTTTGTTGTTGTTTTTTGTCTTACTCATCGGATCTTCTTGTGTCACTGTGTATCATTTCTTTTTTTGTTCACTTCCAGAGCATTCTTCCGATCATGAACGATTTTTCAGAAGTGGAGACATGTGTGGAGGTAAGTTGGCCTTGTTGGTTCACTTGTCACTAATGCCCAAGGTCATATGGTTTTTGGTTCACTTTATATGAACTTGTGAAAGCTTGCCATTAGTGTTTGAAATCTATCCAGTTTTTCTTTTCACTTGCATATCTCTTCTGTCTATTAATCGTGAAATATGATGCTTTTTATTTATGAATGCCTGCTCAACCATTGAAAAACATTTCATGTATTCTGTGGCATATCAATATTTGTCATGAACACTTTATTAGATTGTCTCATTTCTTGATGATATTTTATTCCTGTCCTGTCAAATATTTTAAATGCCTTCACAAAATATGCTTATATAACAGAAAAAAGTGGTGTTTTTAGAAACCAAATTTTCACAGAAACAGGAATATATCTGTCTGTCTCTGTGCTGAGACTGCTGTGTATCGAGTCTATCAGATATAGGCATTGGTATAAGAAATTTTCACATGACAGCTTTGTCAGTTCAGTTCAGTTCAGTTCAAAATACTTTATTGTCTGCTTCATCCAAAACAAAATTTTCTTTCAGCTCACAAATCTTTTATAGGTTGACATCACTATGTATTGATTCTGTCTGACAGATAAAGGCATTGTTGATGGAAGTTTTTTTTTTATCTTGCACTTTTCATTTTGCACTGTTGTTGCAGTGTTCAGCCAGGACCCTGAAGAATATCAGTGAAGTGTTCTACTACGCACAGAAGGCTGTCCTCCATCCCACAGCTCCTGTCTACAACCCTGAAGACAAAGAGGTGAGAGAGTGGTGGTGGTTCTGTGTTTGTCATTGTTCATTGTTGGTGGTCATATACATCCAAATCTGGCAGCGAGAGTCTTTGTTATGTACTGCTATGTTCATTTGCTGATGTGTGCATTTGTATTGTATCACTTTTTGTCACAGCAGATCTCACTATGTGGAATTTGGAATGCTTTCCCCAGGAATGATGTGTACTGTAAAGTTTGGTCTATTGAGCGCACTGGTATATAAGCCGCACCCATTAAATTTAGGAAAAAATTTCATACATACACAAGCTGCACTGGCTTATAAGCAGCACTTATTTCCGGTACCGGAACACATACCGATACTACAGAAAAGCTGTCAATACTGTAGGTTATGAAATAAACACAAGCGGGAACAACACAACGAAAAGCAAGCAAAAATACTGCTAGTGCCACAAAAAAAAAGAAGAAAAAAAAGAACACAACGAAAATAAGATCGATAATTTAGGGATAGTCACATTTATTCAACGTCATCCTGCTCACTGAATCCACTAAAATCTTTGTCATTAGTGTCCAAGTTGAAGAGAACCAGCACAGCTTCCTCCGCCATCTTGTCACTAACTTCAGCCTCGCTTTCACTTCATGAACATGAACGCAAAGTGGAGGTCGCTGGTGGTTTGCCACTTGCACTGTCGTCTGCTAGGTCGATCGTCTTCAGTTTGAAGGCTGCATCATAGGCATTACATCACGTTTTCAGCATGATGAGGGTGTACGCTTGAACAGAGTAGAACTGAATGCTGATCTGAAGTCTTTAATGTGTGGGGTTTTGATTTATAAAACGTGAACAGTCAGCACACTATTGTGAAGCTCATCCAAAAATTCATGGACAGAAATCATGATTTTGGTGAGTTGAAGGGCAGCTGAGAATAGAAGAGAACATGACGCTCCTAGGATCGTTAAAATCCTCAAGTAAGCCGAATCATTGTATAAGCTGTAGAGGTTGAAGCAGGGGTAAAAAGTAGTGGCTTATAGACCGAACTTTACGGTACATTTGTATTGTATTGCTTTTTGTCACAACAGATTTCTGTGTGGAATTTGGACTGCTTTCCCCACAAATGATGTGTGCATTTGTGTTCTATTGCTTTTTGCCACAACAGATTTCTCTGTGAAATTGAGGCTGCTCCCCTCAGGGGCAGGGCAGTTTGTCACAGTGCAGTTCCACTCACAAATATCTATTTAATTACACATACTTAACCGTGACCCAACTAGTGCAGACTCTGCATAGGTGGATAGTAGTTTGCACAGGACAGGAATGTCAGACCCCTGCCGGAGTCTGCACTAGTTGGGTCACGGTAAGTATGTTATTTAAACGTAATTTTAGATAGAAAATTTCCTTTTTTTTCTGAATGCAGGCTGGGAAACTCTGAGCGGATATGCTATTTTCAGTGAAAGAGCAGATGATTTCAGAGGGAAAAAAAATTTCAGAGGAAAAAGTTTTTTGGGGTCAGAGAAGAAAATTGTGAATTATTGTTTTAGCTTTCAGGAGAGGCTCCCAGAACCTCTTAAAAATCACTGACTTTGTTTTCACAAAGGGGGCTTTGCCGCCCCCTGGACCCCACAATAGGGCATTGCCCCTGCATCCCACCAGGGGCCTAAGGCAGCCCTGGACTGCAGCTGATTTTCACAGGAAACTCTTCTGGACAATTCCCCAGCCTGTGTATGAAAGTGTATTTGTTTATTATCAAAGTGGATTTTTTTAAAGAATTTTGTCAGGGACAGCCTTTTTGTTGACATGGGTTCTTTAACATGCGCTGAGTGCATGTTGCACACTTGACCTTGGTTTATCGCTTATGTGAATGACTTGCACCCAGACCACCACCAGAGATCTAGTGAAGAGGAGAGTAAAAACCCCAGACTGAATATGGGACTCGAACCCATGGACACTTGCTTCCTAGTTGGGCGCAGTACAACAGGGTCACTGCTGAAAGCTAGTTGATAGTGATGGTTTGAGCAGGGTTTGAGAGCTTGTTCCAGTTAGGAGAAATAGAAAATATAGGCCTTGTTTTATGATTATCCTATGGTAACATACACTGCAGAGGTCAACAAAAGTTGTTCACTAAAAAATGTGAATTTAGAAATATATTGTTTTTTGTGTTTTTTTTAATCCTTTATTATAATATAGGAGTAGAAAAATGATATAGATTGCAGTGTATTTGTCAAAAAGCAGTGCAACTTGCGTCATCAGTTCATGATACTTGTCTGTTTCAGCTGACGCCAATGGCGAAAAAGGCGTTGACAAGGATATTTAAGGTTAGTTTGAAAGTGCAGAGAAAATGGTTTTATGGAAAGGTTTATTTTATTTCATTTCATATTTTAGAGGAATTGTATTCTCATTTTAAATCAATGAAGAAAAGGATGAAAGTGCTCGACCTAAATATTTTGGTTCATCATTGCTTGGTTGATTTTACTCTGTGGTTGCAAATTTAATCAGCGCTAAGAATGGAAATATGTTGATTTTGTTGGAATAAATAAAATTATGCTCAAAATATGTATGTAAAGCTGAGATCAAGACACTGGCTTTGATTTTCTTGTAAAAGAGAAGGGACAGGAAAAACGTTACCATTGAGGTAACACAAGTTACTCCTTTCAAGACAAGCTGGTGTATGTATGTATGTCTGCGGAGTCTTGTTGCTTTCTTACGTGTATCTCAAAGTGTTTTTCTAAAAAAAAAAGTTACCATGCAAATAGCCATATTTATAGAATGTTAATATTTTTTTCTTTTATTCATTACAAAAAAAAAAGAAGAGAATACATTGATTTTATTGTCTTTTAATATTCAGATTTGTGACTTGGACAACGACGCCCTTCTCAGTGACACAGAAGTTAACCAGTTTCAGGTAAGACTTGCGATATGTTTGGCATATATGTGTGTGTTGTTTGCTTGTGTTTTTTTGTTTTTTGTGTTTGTTTTTTTTCGTTTTTATTAGTTTGTTTATTTTTGTTTTTTCTGTTTGGTTTTTCTATTTCTATTTTTATTTTTTACATGAAATGAAATGCCCTAGAAACATTGAAAACCATAGTTTACAGCATAAGAATTAACATGTACAAAGAGGGGGGGGGGGGGGTCACAGTTTAAGAATTAAAATGTATGAAATGGGGTTCACAGCATGAGAAGTAACATGTATAAAGGTGGAGAAAAAAAAAACAGGAGCATAGTTTACCCTTTCTTTTCCTAACCTAATAATTGCACATTTTCTGTAGTCAGGAACACTAATTTACAGGCAACAGAAAATGCACAACTATTTGCTAACACTACAGACTGCTTACTTTCTTTGACAGCAAAAGTGTTTCAACGCGCCTCTTCATCCACAAGCCTTGGAGGATGTGAAATCTATTGTAAGCAGGCACACATCTGATGGAATCATTGACAATAAAATTTCTCTTAAAGGTGAGTTGTGTCTATTAGACTGAAGAGACTGTTCTTTTTTTTTTTCTTGTCTTTTGTGTGTGTATGTGTGTGTGTGTGTGTTGTTTCATTTTTTTATGTTTAATTGTTGATATATAGAGAAATAAACTGAACAGAGTAGCAGTCAAAGAGGTCCAGTTGTATAATGGGTAAACCTGTGTACATGCACATTCACACACACATGCACACAAATGCACAAGCACACACTCGTACATAAAAGATGATGACTGTGGGCACTGCAGGTGTGTGTATTTCTAGAGCCTGGTTGACACGAGGATATATTATGAAGCATAGACTACAATGTTGTCTTACACATAGCCCTCAAACTGAATGGATCTCCTTAGCAGCATCATAGTCATCATCATCATCATCTATGCAGAAAACAAAATACATGTACATGGACTTTTTTGTTTGTTTTTTTCTCTGTATGAAGACAGTGTTGTTTTCCTGATTTGCAGTTTAGGTGGTGCACAGTGGCAAATATTGTTGATTTCAGATGTTGGTTTTGTATGTCCGTCTGTATGTATTAAATGTTAAACTCGAATAAAATAAATATTTATTAAAAAAAAAAAAAAAAAATGTACATGAACAGCCTTGCTTGCTTTGACATGACATACACACAAATAGGCATGTCTGGATGGGTGTTGTTGTTTTTGTTTTTTTCCAACTCTTTATTTAAAAATTGCACGATGTGTCTGTCAGATTGGTGTTATCTCTTCAGTCTCAGCTGTTCTGTAGACACACTGATGGATGTGACTGACTTACGTCTGGTATCCTGTGGCGGCAGCGTGCTGTTTAAAATTGTTCCTCCTTGCACATGACTGACCTGAATGTCTTCATTGTGCTGTTCAATGTGGTTTATCCATTGTTTCCAGGTTTCCTGTTTCTTCACACATTATTTATTCAGAAAGGAAGGCACGAGACTACATGGACTGTTCTACGAAAGTTTGGATACGATGAAAACCTTCAGCTTACACATGATTTCATTGCTCCAAGGTATAGTCTCTGCCTGTCTGTCTGCCTCATTGTCTCTCTCTTTTTTTTCTTCTTCCGATTATCTCCCTTGTGTCTTTCTCTTGCATGCACTCATATGCATGAACTTGCGCATACACTCACACACGCATAAATACACACACACATGTATACACAAACACACACACACACACACACACACACACACACACACACACACACACACACACACATTGCTAAAAAGTCTTTGTCTGTCTGTCTGCCTCTGCCTCTCTATTTTTCACACTTTGTCAGTCTCTTGCATGACCACAGATATACTCACATTCACCTTTACTCTTTTTTCTCTTGCTAAAATTGCTAAAAAAAAAAAGAAAGAAAATAAGTTCTTACCTTCAAGGCTTTCTAGAGAATGTGTGACAGCTCATTTGATATATCAGAAGATCAAATACGCACGTTAAAGATCCTGTAATCCATGTCGGCGTTCGGAAGGTTATGGAAACAAGAACATATCCAGCATGCACAGCCATGAAAACAGAGCATGGCTGCCTACATGGCAGGGTAAATAAACAAAACGGTCATACATGTAAAATGTTACCTGTCTGAGTGTGAATGTGAGCATGCCTGAAATCTGATTGAATGACACAGGAAACATATGATGAGCGCCCAGGGCAGCCATCAGTCGACTCTACCCAGGTAGGCAGCTAGTGCTGCAAATGACCCTGTGTTGGTAAAGCACTTTGAGCTTTGTCTCCGACCGAGGACAGGTGCTAGATAAATAGCCATATCAATCAATCGGTCAATGTATTTGATTTCTACACATGGAAAGCAATTATCTTCAAGACTGTGTAATATAAGGTGTGTTTGCTGATGACTCACTGCCTGGTTGTTTCTTCAAGACTGTGTAAGATAAGATGTGTTTAATAATAATAATAATAATAATGGATACTTATATAGCACACTATCCAGAAATCTGCTCTAGGTGCTTTACAAAAACGCTTTTGTTAACATAAAACATTATATCTATGTTACATACACACACCAAAATGTGACCACACACACACACACACACACACACACAACACACACACGCACGCACGCACGCGCTCATGCACACACACACACACACACACACACACACACACACACACACACACACACACACACACACACACACTGCATACATACATTTTAACATACATGTGTATCTGACAGCTACCCTAACACATACGCACACATAGGCAGGCACACAAACTTACATAAACACACGCACACACAATACACATTCATATACATGCATGTAGTTATGTACACATACATATGTATACACACATAGTCAAGCACAGCTAACGAAAGGAAGTGGACCTGTTTGCTGATGACTCACTTCCATGTTATTTCCTTGGCTTGACAGGTTACATGTGGGTCCGGGGAGCACCACTGAACTCACCCACCAGGGCTATCAGTTTCTGGCAACTCTTTTCGACAAGTATGATGAGGTCAGTTCATGTGTGTGAGTGAGTGTGTGTATGTGTGTGCGTGTATGTGCGCGCACGCATGTGTGTGTGTGTGTGGTATGGAATGGTGGGTAGATAAAGTCGTTCCAACATGGAACGAGTCTAGAGTTTTGACATTTTGTACATGAATCATACAAGAAGTGTCTCTCTGAAGGTATATTCCCTCTTAAAGCATGTGTCGTCCTTGTTTGCAGTTGATCAGACCAAGTTTTCATGGTTTCAGCCAGCAGAGCATCACAACTCCTGTGTTGCTGCATGACATTTCCTACAATGTACCAGTATTGTTCAGAGAATTTTCAGGGGTAGAATGGGTTCCAAAAAGTAAGGCTTTACTGCACAGCAAATATGATGGTCTGTTATTCACACGTGATTTCAGTGCATGATGTTTCAGTCTGGTCATCCTGTGATGCGGTGTGTGAGCAGTCATCAGTACATTTAAAGTGAACATGCATCCATTCTCGCTCTCAACAGATACAAATCCATCCATCTATGTACCCACACAGCTACTGCATAATTCATCCACACACACTATCTCTGTGTGTACACCTCATGTGTGTATGTTAATGTGACACACACTGTCTCTGTGTGCATCATGCGGAAACCTACATTTGTGCGACACATTAACTATCTGGGTGTACTCATCGTGTGTGTACATTCACACTTGATACAAATTATCTCTGTGTGTGCATGATATGTCTACACTTAGGCTACAAACTGTCTGTGTGTATGCTTCACATATGTTCACAGTCACACTGTACACAAACTCTGTGTGTTCGTGTCACGTATGTACATTCACACTTTACACAAATTCTGTGTATAGAAGTCACATGTGTACATTCAGGCTACACACAAACTATATCTGTGTGTAAGCATCATGTGTTTCATATTCAGGCTGCACACAAACTATATATGTGTGTACGCATCATGATCTTGTGTGTACGTTCAAGCTGCACACAAACTATATCTGTCACTATATAATAATGATAATATAATGATAAAATACAGGCTTACATAGCACTGTACGGTGTACCCTCATCCCAGATGGGGCTCACTACGCCTTACAATGAAATATACAAATTTAAGACTAAGTGTCGTAAGATATATACAAAGTCAGCACAATTTCACATGACATTGGCTAAGATAGACATATGTAAGACTAAATGACATAAAAAGATTTTTTTTTTTTTTGATTATATATATAAAATAATTATATGCAAACTATATCTTTGTGTATGCATCATGTGTTTACATTCAGGCTATACACAGATTATATTTATCTATGCATCATTTACATTCATGCCACCCACAGAAACTGTGTGTGTACACATGGCATGTACATTCACACTACACGTACAATATCTGTATGTAAGCACAACATGTGTGTCTGTTTTCAGGATGACGATGGTTGCCTGAACCCCTCAGAGCTGCAGAATTTGTTCAGCACTTGTCCCTTTCTGCCCTGGGGGCCGGACGTCAACAACACTGTGGCCACCAACCCTGATGGGTGGATCACCGCCTCAGGATACCTGGCCCAGTGGACGTAAGGAGGCAGTGTGTCTTTTGCATGTGTGTGTGTGTTCGCACGTGCGCGGAAGTACACGTTTTTGTCATGATCTTGGAACTGAATCAGGTGGATGAATGGAGCTCCACGCAAAAGTCACATTTGTACAAGGTATGATACGGATGGTTCAGGAAATGAATAACCTAAGGACTTAATTTATATCCAAAGGTAAAGTTCTCTGATGCCAATGGCAAAAAGTCATGAGCAGTTAAAGGTAGCAAAATGATGTGGTTTCATTGTTGTTGTTTTGTTCTCTGATTGTTTTCCATTGATCTGTCTTTATAATCTTGATACTAGGTAGAGATGTGGGTGAGTGGGTGATATTCTTTGCATTTTGTGTAGTGTCAGCTTTTAGTTAAGTGTTTTATATTGTTTTCCTCCGTTCCCTTGAAATGTGTGTGTGATTGTATACATGTATTTCATGTGAATGTTTGTGTGTGTGTGTGTGTGCATGTGGGGGAGACGGGGCATCTTTCTCCAAAATCAGACTGATTTATATTTCCTAAAAACTTTATTGTGTGTGGGTACACAATATGGATGTCACTTCCACTTGCCTGCCATTGTCACTTCATGGTCATGTTGTAATATTTGCTGCTTTATTAATATATGTGAAAAGTGAAAGATCATAATGTACTTTTAAGTAAGACTGCAAGAGAAACAGGAAAGTACACATTTAGTAGTATTACCTGAGCTCTGTTGATTGATGACAGAATCCTAGAGTCCTTCCAGCAGGGTGGGAAAATGTATTAATGCAGGAAATGACCTAAATCATATGAAGCAACCTGCGCATTCAGAATTCTGGAAATGAGAAACTTGGAGAAAAAATCTGCATTTGGTTATGAGGTTATGTTTCATTTTGTTTAATAGGAGGGGTGTTTTGTTGTTTGTTCCATCCTCTTTGCCATGTCAGTGGCATTTCCCCATATTGGGGATGAGCATTTGATTTTTAGATATGGAGTGGCTGATGATTGAATGTCATTTCAATACCCCTTGCGCATACCCTGTTCTTTTGTTTGAAGCCAGTAAAGAGTCTTGAAGTTAGACACAGCCACACACCTAGTTTGTCTGCCACAGTTCCAGCTCCAGTTGTTGTTTTTTGTAATGCACCCACTACAAGTTTGACACTGTGTGTTGTGTGCAGGCTGACAACACTGTTGGATGTGCCCCGCACATTGGAGTTTCTTGCCTACCTGGGTTACCATTATGACCATGAGTCTCAACTATCAGCTGTGCATGGTCAGTGCTCTGTGCGCATGTGTGTGTGATTGTGTGTGTTCTGCATATGTGTGTGTTCTGTTTCTTCTTGTGTGTTTCTGTGTGCAGGTGAAGAATGAGAGAGAGAGAGTGCATCATGCGTCTTTTTTTCTGAAAACTCATGTGGCTGCACTCTCATGTCCTCCACATAAGTAAACAAAAGTAATTCCAAAAGCAAAAAGTGATAACCAAAAAAAAAAGCTGCATTACATTTTTCAGTGACAGACAGACAATTGTCCATCCGTGTGTTCACAAACATTTTGCACATCTTGAAAACAAGAGCACCATTGAATTTGAGAATGTAAGCTCGTTTCTGAACTTCATATGCTTGTGAATGTGTTTACACCAATGCTCATCCTTTCACTGTGTTGACATCGTCTTTTTAATGCTGGTACCTGTTACAGTAACCCGAGACAAGAAGGTAGACCTTGAGAAGCGCCAAACGACTAGAAACGTCTTCCGTTGCCAGGTTTTAGGTGCCAAGTCTGTTGGAAAGGTTTGTTGACAGTTTCTGTTACGTTTTTTTGTTGTTTTTTTTAACATGTATTTTGTACTTGTATTTGTAGTTCTTTTTATCACAACAGATTTCTCTGTGTGAAATTCGGGCTGCTCTCCCCAGGGAGAGCGTGTCGCTACACTACAGTGCCACCCATTTTTTTAATATTTTTTCCTGCGTGCAGTTTTATTTGTTTTGTTTTTTTCCTATTGCTGTATGTGTTGGTTATGGGTGTTCATGTACACATGTGTATGTGACCAAGCTGAATATTTCCAAATGAACTTAGATTATACAGTGATGGATTGCTGTCTAAAGCAGACAAGCTCATCATTCTTGGGGACTTCAATGCTAGAGTTGGCTCTGACTACATCTCCTGGGATGGAGTGATTGGAAAGCACGGTGTGGGCCACTGCAACCCAAATGGATTGCTTTTGCTTCAGACATGTGCAGAGCACGAACTGCTGATAACCAACACAGTTTTCTGCCTCCCTACCCGTAACAGGACGTCATGGATGCACCCTCGCTCAAAGCATTGGCATCTCATCGATTATGTCATCGTCAGGAAAAGGGATAGGCAAGATGTACGTGTAACAAAGACCATGTGCGGCGCCGAGTGTTGGACAGACCATCGCCTTGTAGTCTCGAAGCTGAATATTCGAATCCAGCCAAAGAGACGCCCCCAAGGCCAGAAGGCTCCAAAACGGCTCAACATCGCTAAGCTGAAAAACATCACCATCAAACAGTCCTTTGTGGAGCTGCTGGAAGATCGTCTGGAATCCGCCTCTCTGAACAACCAGAATGTGGAGTCTGACTGGAGGACCCTGCGTGAGCTGATCTATAGTACAGCTTCAGAGACCCTGGGACCCATGATCAGAAAGCACAAAGACTGGTTTGATGAAAACTGTGATGAAATCAAGCAGCTTCTGGATGAGAAACGCCGTCTGCATCAAGCCCACCTGAGCAACCCAAAGTCCACATCAAAAAAGGATGCGTACAATGCCATCCGCAGGACTGTTCAGCAAAAGTTACGCCAGATGCAGGATAAGTGGCTGAGTGACAAAGCTGATGAGATCCAGGGATATGCTGACAGGCACGATATGAAGAGGTTCTATGATGCCTTAAAAGAAGTCTACGGCCCCACATCCTCAGGATCATCCCCCCTCCTCAGTGCAGATGGGAATACCTTGATCACCGAGAAGGAGAACATTCTCGAACGATGGGCTGAGCACTTCAACAGTGTCTTAAATCGCCCTTCCTCCATAAATGATGAAGCCATAGACCGTCTCCCACAAGTCCCCACCAACGAAGCACTGGACGATCCGCCAACACTTCTTGAGACCCAGAAAGCAATCCGTCTGCTATCCAGTGGCAAAGCACCTGGCTCAGACTCCATACCAGCAGAGGTCTACAAGGATGGAGGCACTGTGCTGACTGAGAAGCTTCATCAGCTGTACTCACTCATGTGGAAAGAAGAGACGATCCCCCAGGATTTCAAAGATGCATCTATCATTCACTTGTACAAGCGAAAGGGGAACCGGCAAACCTGTGATAACCATCGGGGCATTTCCCTGCTCTCCATCGCAGGCAAGATACTTGCCAGGATCCTACTAAACCGCCTCACAGCACACCTTGACCAAGGTCATTTGCCTGAGAGCCAATGTGGATTCCGGAAAGAGCGCGGAACCACCGACATGGTGTTTGCTGCAAGGCAGCTGCAAGAGAAATGTCAGGAGCAAAATGCTGATCTGTTCTCCACCTATGTCGACCTCACTAAGGCCTTTGACACCGTGAGTAGAGAGGGACTGTGGAAGATCATGGCCAAGTACGGATGCCCTCGGAAATTTATTTCCTTGGTCAGCCAATTCCATGAAGGCATGCAGGCTCGAGTCCAGGACAATGGTGAAACATCTGCTCCTTTTCCTGTCACAAATGGTGTCAAGCAAGGCTGCGTCCTGGCTCCAACGCTGTTCAGCCTCATGTTCTCTGCAATGCTTACTGATGCCTTCAGAGATGGCGATGTTGGAATTGGCCTAAAGTACCGAACAGATGGCAAGCTGTTTAACCTCAGAAGGCTTCAAGCAAAAACGAAGGTCATGACAGACATCATCAGAGACTTTTTGTTTGCTGATGACTGTGCCCTCAACGCTGGATCTGAAGCTGACATGCAACTCAGCGTCAACAAGTTTGCCACTGCCAGCAGGAACTTCGGCCTTACCATCAGCACGAGGAAAACTGAAGTTCTCCATCAGCCAGCCCCAGGGAAACCCTACGTTGAGCCCAACATCACAGTCAACGGTCAGAGACTCAGTGCGGTGGAGCGGTTCACATACCTTGGCAGCACACTGTCACGAAATGCGACCATCGACGATGAAGTGAATGTCAGGATTGCAAGAGCAAGTGCAACTTTTGGCAGACTCAATGCAAATGTCTGGAACAGAAGAGGCATTAGTCTTGAAACCAAGCTAAAGGTCTACAGAGCAGTAGTTCTCCCCACACTACTGTACGGCTGCGAAACTTGGACAGTGTACCAACGACATGCCAAGAAGCTGAACCACTTCCACACAACATGCCTCAGGAAGCTACTGAACATCAAGTGGCAAGACAGGACCCCAGACACAGAGGTGCTCGCAAAAGCCACCCTTCCCAGCATCTTCACCATCCTGATGCAGTCCCAGCTTCGCTGGGCTGGACACGTGGCGCGCATGCCAGACCATCGGCTGCCCAAAAGGCTCTTCTATGGCGAGCTGCAACAAGGGAAGAGATCACACGGAGGTCAGAAGAAGCGCTTCAGAGATACTCTGAAGGTCTCTCTGAAAGCGTTTGATATCAACCCTGACTCCTGGGAGGAATCTGCAGTGGACCGTAACAAATGGCGCGCTGCTGTGCACAAAGGCGCCAAGTTGTGCGAGGCCAACAGGACTGCTGCAGCTGTTCAGAAGAGGCAGGCCAGAAAGTCACGGGCAAACAAGCTCCCTGACAATGATATGCCTGTCTTTGTCTGCCCCAACTGTCAGCGAACATTTCGTGCGCAGATTGGACTATTCAGCCATCTGCGCACTCACAGATAGACTCATGAGCATCCTTCCCCCCACCCCACCACCACCCTCCCCCATCCCCCATCTGGATGACAACGATGGTCATCATCGATCTCGATGGACACACCACCACCATGTACACATGTGTATGTGACCAAGCTGAATATTTCCAAATGAACTTAGATTATACAGTGATGGATTGTTGTCTTCTTGTTTTTTCAGGGTTTGTGGGCTGCAACTTCCACATTCACTTGTATGCATGTACTAGTAGACTTGAACATGTATGACCGTGGACCAAGTGGAAAAAAGAATATGACAATATTATACACTATCATAACTATGTATACTTTACTAAGTACATCAGATGTGAAACATACATAATTAAGTACGAACTTACTGTACATGATATTCTCTAGTTTTTGTTTCCTTTTTTTTTTTTTTTAATCATTACATTTAGAGCAGGGCATGATGTGAGGTTGAAGGAAGTGACCTTACGCACATGAAAACGTTTGAAAGAAGCACAGTCTTATGTGTGCTGTTGTTGTTTAGTTTGTTTTTTTGTTGTCAAAAGCAAGTTTCTTTTTGCAGACTTCTTTCCTGCAAGGCTTACTGCGAAGGAACCTGCGATACGTTGCGACACTTAACAAACAGCACCTCTCCAATTTCTCTGTCAACACAGTACAGGTCTATGGACAGGAAAAATATCTCCTGGTGAGTCATATCTGTGTAAATAGAAACTTGAGAAAAAATACGCCTCTTGCTTATGTCTCCTGGTGTTTTGAAACTGTCATAGGATTTATGTCCCTTGCTTGTGTATCCTGATACTTTGAAACTGTCACAGAATGTATGCTCCTTATGTATCCTGTTACTTTGAAACTGCCTTAGGATGTACTCCTTGATTTTGTATCCAGATATTTTGAAACTGTCATAGGATGTGTGCTTCTTGTTTATGTATCCTGATAATTGGAAACTGTCATAGGATGTATTCTCCGTTATTTTGTATCCAGATATTTTGAAACTGTCATGGGGTTTATGTGCCTTGTTTATGTATCTTGATACTTTGAAACTGTCATAGGATGCCCCGATACTTGAAACTCATAGGATGCCCCTTGTTCATGCTACCTTGAAACTATTGCAAGATGTATGCACCTTCTTTATGTATCCCAATACTTTCAAACTGTCAATAAGATAAACAGTAGCAGGATGTATGCATCTTTTTTCAAACTGTCATAAGATAAACAGTAGCAGGATGTATGCATCTTTTTTATGTATCCTGATACTTTGAAACTGTCATAAGATCAGCTGTTATAGGATGTACATTCCTCATTTATCCTGATACTTTGAAACTGAGACTGAAGTGAATGTGTGTGTGTGTGTGCAGCTACATGAGATAGATGTGTCGATGAGTGAAGTGCTGACACCCACAGTGCTGGACTGTGATGTGGCCTGTCTGCTGTACGACGTCACCAACCCTCGCTCCTTCCAGTTCTGTGCACGCATGTACTTGGTGAGTCTCGTCATGCCTCACAGTTCCCCCCCAAAAAAGAACGAAAAAAAAGAATCGGATTTTTAACTGTTTTGAATTAGCCCTCAATAGACAGAGGAAACACACCAACGAAATTGCACATTATAACACATGGAATTTGCCCTAAATAGATAGAAAAAGAACAAAATAGAATACACAACATTGAACGAACAAAATATCCACAATATTTATCATGCAGAAGGGAGGTAATGTAACAAGGGAGGTCACTAGCAACAGCTACCTTTCAATTGCTTGAGTAGAGTAGTAGTTTGCACAGGACAGGACTCAGATCCCTGCTGAAGTCTGCACCAGTGGGTCACAGTAAGTGTGTTAGATTAGATGTAGTTCTGAGGGGGAAAGATTTCCTCTTGTGTTGAATATGCAATTGACTGCAAGATCCCCATGCTGGTGATGGCCACACAACACCACAACACCACACCACACAACACCACACCGCACCACACAACACAACACCACACCACACCGCACAACACCACACCACACCGCACAACACAACACCACACTGCACTGCACCACACCACACAACACCACACCACACAACACCACACCACACAACACCACACCGCACCGCACAACACAACACCACACCACACCGCACCACACCACACCGCACAACACCACACCACACCACACTGCACCACACCACACCACACAACACCACACCGCACCGCACAACACAACACCACACCACACCGCACCACACCACACCGCACAACACCACACCGCACAACACAACACAACATTCTCTGATGATGATGGTGGTGGTGGTGGTTGGCAGAAACACTTCATCGACTGCAAGATCCCCACCCTGGTGGTGGCGTGCAAGGCGGAGCACCCAGAGGTGCGGCAGGACTACAACCTGACACCAGCCCAGTTCTGTCAGCGCTACCGCCTGCCCCCCCCTCAGCACTTTACCTGCATGGACACCATCAACTGGGATGTCTATGTCAAGCTGGCCACCATGGCTGCTTACCCGTGAGCATTGCTGGTTCTTTGTTTGTTTTGTTTGTTTGTTAGCTATGTTCACAGCATATGGTTAAATGAGTCAGTAGTATTGTTCACCACATCCGGTGAAACAAATCAGTTATATTTCACAGCATTGGGTGAAACAAGTGGGCTGTGTTGTTCACAGCGTTGAATGAAGTGAGTCAGCAGTGTAAATCACAGCACTGAGTGAAGGAAGTGGACTGTATAGTTTGTATTGTTTACAGCATTGGGTGAACAAGTCAACCGCATTGTTCACAGCACTGAGTGAAACAAGTCAATTATTTAACAGCAACACATCAAATGAGTCAACTGTATCATTCTCAGCATCGGTCGACTTCAGTGACCGTATTGTCAGACAGGTGATGGTGACTGAAGTCAGTGCTGTTGAAAATTTAACTTGTCATGTTTGTTCTTTATTTGAGTCCTGGAGCTGATGACATATTTGGATGAGAAAATTTTGAAGTGTGAAGCAATATGCCATGATCGCTATCATCATCCTGTAAGCAAGTCTGATTGTTTTCACAGGGTCGTATTCCATGCTGGTTATCCTCAGCTGGTGCAGTAAAAACATAATAATTTGTCATGTTTTTTTGACCTGGTGCTTTGTTGCCAACATTGAACTAGGAAGCATTCGCTGGTCATGTGGCCTGGAGCATTAAGCATGAATGATGAATCTGATGCCTTCACTGACTAAACAGAACAAACCGTGGCCATGGTCAGAAACTGAAAGAGTGACAGCTTCCGGTTGTGTGCAGATAGCTTGATTTATTTGTGTGTGTGTTTACCCACCTTGTAAACAGTGCATTGGTTTCATTGGTAATTGTATTGTTGTGCGGATAATCGCCAAGTTGTGTGATTCCCTGAATGAAAACTGCACTCTGTTGTCTGTGTGGTGAATTGTTAGCGCATCAGTTTTGATTGAATGAATATATATATATATGTAAAGAAAAAAAGGGATACAACACAGGGTTTGCAAATTTTTCTTTCATTCGTTTTAGTGGTTTTTAAGTGCAGCTGTCACATTGTGTTCAAGTCAGCCACTCAGACAAGCCGCTCAGTTCGCAGCTGCACATTATCTGTGCTGAGTTGGTCACTGTTTCAGTTTACTTGTCATCTTTCCTGCATACAATTTTGTTGTTGAAAAAGCTGTATGGTTTTGTACCTCAAAAATCCACAAGATCCCTACTCTCCTTCTCCCTCCCCCAGATCCCACCTCGCTTAGTGTTGTCACATCTGTTGTAAAGCAGTGTCCCAGGTGAATTTTGTCATCCACATTTTGGCCACATAGTTCTTTGCAGTCCTGTGTTAAGAAGGAATGGTTACTGGAAGTGGATTAGTAAGAGGCGTGTGTTTGTATGTGTGTGTGTGCGTGTGTGTGTACCTGTACAATATAGAGATAGGAAAAAAAGCATATTATATGTATGCACACAGTGTTTGTTTGCAGGAGAGAATATTCTGTGTGAGAGAGAGAGTGTATGTGTCTGTCTGTCAGTTTGTGTGTGTACATTTTTGTGTCGATGTGTATGTGTGATGTGTCCTAGCATACAGTTCAAGACAACTCGAGTGAAAGACTGGGAATGTACTGTATTTTTAAGGACATCACTTCTTTTTTTCGAAAGGCCTTGAAATAATTTTTAAGTACCGATGTTAGTCAGTGTGTCATTGTTTATGCCTTTTATGATATTTTTACATTCTGAAACTGGTCAGACATGTTCCATTATTAAAAAGAAAGAAAAGGGGATAAGAAATACAAGAAAAGGGTAAAGAACAATTTATTTCCTGGAAATTGATTTGTTTGATGGAATGGTTTTGTTGTTATTTTTGATAGATTATTGTAGAAGAGTTGTTGGGTAAAAAAGAAAAAAAAAGAGGATGAAACAAAAAGAAAGTATTTTTGAAGTTGAAGATTTTCTTGAACTTTTGAGTCTCATGTAGTTATGATGTGGTCAAACAATGGAAAATGACATGCACATTTATAGTATATAGTGTGTATTTTAAGAAATACCAGAATGACTTGCTGTTCTGGCTTCTTGGCTTTTGTCTTTGTGGTGGTGGGGGGAGGGGGGGGGGATGTGAGTAGTTTGTTGAAGTGAGGTCTGAGTTACTGAGGTTTGTTGAACTGAAGTGAGATCTGAGTTACTGGTGATGACCTCCCCTTTCCAAGAGAAGAGGTGGGTGTCGGCTGGGTGACGAGGGGGAGGTCCCGCACTCCAGACAGGCATTGCGTTCTTCTGACAGGGGTGCTGTGCTGTTGTTTTCTTTCAGCAACCTGAAGCGCTTGGTGCACATGTTGCTGGTTCACCAGAGACCCTTGTGGCTGGAGGACAAAATCAGGTGCTCTTTGCATGTTGTACTCCAACTTCTTCACACTTGTTTGCTTACTTGTTTCTGGATTTTTTTTTTTTTTGATTTTTTTTTTTTTCGTTTAGCTTCTCGTCTCGCCTGTATAGCCATCATGGATTGTACCCTGCATACACATGCGCATCCCCTGCTCCCACTGTTCGCCCTCTCTCCCTGCACCTCTTTCCTGATTTTGATTTGTTTTCTGGATAAACTGGCTTCACTGGTGGTGTTGTTTTTCTTCCAGATGTGAATGCTGATGTTGTTTTTGTGGCTGCAGTTAAACAGCTTTGCGACATGTTTGGCTGTCTGTCCATTCATCATCAGAGGTAGCAGCTTGTTGAATAACTCCAGAGAATAGGAATAGGAGCGTTCGTTGTTTTGTAACGCTGTGCACAGGCTGACATATGCATGAAGGTTAACAAAACTAGATCCCTTGCTACTGTCCGTTTCCGTTTCCCACAGTGTAATGACGTGTTAACTTGAATCGTTTGCAGATGTTCATATTTCCCTTTGAAAAATATTTCTTGCAGTTGTAATGTATTGTAATCTTCACGGATCACCAATCCTAAACAGACTTGTACTTGCATGTGTTTCTTAATGGTTTTCTTTCAGTGACAACTGGAATTAACCTCTAATCTTGCATGAAAGAACTTACTTTGAATTTGTATTCTGTATGTATTTGGGGAGGTTTGACATGCAGGTGAACCAATCATATGCACATGTATATGCTACATGTGTGTTACCTTTCTTTTGAACAGTGTCATTACTTTTCTGTGATTGTATACTCTCGACAACAAAGGAGCTCACAGTTTCATATCTTAACAGTGCTGACACTAGTATAACTTATATATGACTGTAATTCTAACCCTGATAATGACACAATCCATGTAAATGTGTAAACCTAACACTCGCACAAACGCGTCGAAACTGAAGCAGAAAAGTATGCACCTAATCATTGTGATGTCTGAACTACATTCCAGCTGAATGAGCATCACTCATTGAAAAGACAGAACTAACATTGTGTAGTGACAATTACAGAAATCAAACAACAGGGACTCACAGGTTTGTGGTTCAGAAACTATATGGTATATGTTCACATTCCCCTTTCACCTCATTGAAAAAAAAAGGTTCTGATAACTGGGCACCAAGCCTGCACAGGCTTACTGAACTGTTTGTATAGAGAGCGGTGGCTTAGAGGTAATGCACCGACTGCGAAGCAAATGTCCATGGGAATTCTGCTCCCCCCATGACAGACTTTGTGTGTTGGTCCGGTTGCTAGTCCTTTAGTTGGGACAATAAATCAAGATCTCGTGTGCAGCATGTTCTTAGCGCATGTAAGATAACCCAAGGAAAAAAAAAGAAAAAGAAAAAAAAAAGAAGAAGGTGGGGTTGACACTGGCAAAAATATGTAGAAAAATTTACTTTGTCGTTTGATATCAAAACAAATACTTTTACAGACAGAAAAAAGAGGATGGTGCTGCATTATGGTGATACACTCTGCCTGTAGAGCAGCCTGAATTTCACACAGATAAGCCTGTTGTGACAAATAAGTAACACAATACAGTTGTTTTGAGGTCATGCCGAGGTCTTAGTGTCAGAACATCTCCATCACATTGGCTCAGTTCCTCAGTTGACAGAAGATTTCATTGCAACTCCCATCAGTTTGCAGTCATATGCCTTCTGATATCTTCAACATTCAAGCAACCCAGTAGTTCATTACTGCATTTGTTTTTTAAAACATAAAAAATCATTACTCTTACTATTAGTTCGACCAGTCTTCTCCATTATCCTTGCTGCATTGTGTGTGTGTGTGTGTGTGTGTGTGATTATGTGTGTATGTGTTCAGTTTGAGGTGGTGGTTGTGGTGGCAGTGGTGGTGGTGTGTGAGTGTATGCGCATATATAAGTGCATACATCATTACATGCGTATGTGCACACTTTTTTTTTCCCCACAAATGTCTAGTCGGTGATCATTTTATATACAGTTCATTTATCTAATTAATTCTAGATTGGGAATTTTTGTTCCGTCATTATTCCATTATTATTGCTGACTAAGATTCTTATATCAGGGAGTGTGCTTTTCACATAATTTGAACAGGTATGAAAAATAAGATAACATAGATGAGGTTGGTTCATTTTGTATTTATAAATGATCATAACATAAATGAAATAGCAAGTTATGTAGTCCTGACAGTGTTTGTTAGGACCACAGGGACAGCACTACAATGGTAACACTGGATGAGTGCTGACTGTCAGAAGAACTCCGTATCAGATATGAATAAGGACAATGAAAGGAAAAAAGACCATAGCAAACAGTATCCAGGTCCGCATGGGAAACATAAGGCAGAGAACAAAGAGCATCTGATCTTTTCTTGAAAAGTCACTGGGGAACCACAAACTTAACTCTCTCCAGACAAAGGAATGCTCACACATTCCTACACAAAACGTATTCGGATTCAGACGAAGGAATGGAATAGCATTCTCCGAAAGTAAAATTCCATCATGCGCTGTACACGTGATTTTGTGATTAGCCAAGCAGAGTGCGCTATTCTGGGTCACTCCACAATCGAACAGTATGATTGGTCAGCCTGGGATGTGTGGCCTGTCTCGCACACACGCTGACAAAGTCGCTGACCGGTCGTCTGCTTGCGTGCCAGCCTGTTAGCAAAGCGGGCTCTTCTCAGAATGTTGTGAAGCGAACAAGGCAGTGACGGCAACATTTTAGTGTTGCCGAAGTACTTGAAATGCTACAAACTGAAGGGTCGGCCATTGAAGAGGTGGATAATGGTGAAGAAGAAAGCGAATTTAATGCAGAAAGCGAGCATGGGTATGGTGATTTGGGGTGAAAAATTGGCAGTATTTTCTACATATGGCGAAACTGTAAAAATAAGATGAGAAATTTGATTTTTTTTTTTTTATGTAATAGCTCAACACGTAATAAACCAGTTCTGAAAGTTTCATTTTCTTACACAGTATTTTGTATTTTTTGTAATTTTTTTCCAAACCCTTACAAATGGGCCGTCTGTGGGGAAAAGCAAGGGAGAAAACATGTCGTCCCGAGTGAGTTAATGAGTACATAGGGCTGTGCCCATCATCATCAAAGTGTGAGAAATTGTCTGCATGTAATATACAGATATGTGCATGCATTTGAGCAGTTCAGTTCAGTTCAATTACTCAAGGAGGTGTCATTGCGTTCGGACAAACCCATATACGCTACACCACATCTGCTAAGCAGATGCCTGACCAGCAGTGTAACTGAATACGCTTAGGCCTTGAGGGGGAAAAAAAAAAGGAAAATGCAGGCCCTTTAGCTCAGTTCATTAGAGCACCATGCTGATGCATTTGAGCACAAACACGCACACACACACACACACACACACACACAGATGCATGAATACTTACATACACTGAACATGCAATAATTCTGGCTGACTCAGTGAACCTCCTTTGAAAGATTCAAAGTTGAATGGGGAGCCTAGAGTGGCATGAGGCAGTGAGCAGGTGTTAAGGGAAATGAGCGAGCTGACAGACTTGCCAGTTATACCACAACACTGACCGGTCTACATCTGTGAAGATCTGAAATCCGTAAAGTAAAAGACCACCTCAGAAACCAGGTACAAGGCATCACACTATCAATCGCCTCACAGAAAGAATGCTAGAGGTAGGGAGCAGCCAAAAGTGTAGCCTGGCATCATTTCCAAACCAACAATGTGCAGATACCTTAATGGAACAGGCTTTCTGTGGCCCTTCCCAAATGCGGTAGACTGAACAACATGCTAGACACTATGTTCATGGCCTCAGAGATCTTTTCCCATCCCTCTTGCAGCAAAACAGCATGTGTGTGTGTGTGTGCTTATGTGTGTGTCATGGGAACTGGTGTGTGCGTTTGTATAGGGGGGATTTGTATGCGAGTGTGGGTGGATTGTGAGAGATATGTGCAAGCACACTTGCACAGATGCATGCATGTGCTCAGTTGACTTTTGTTGTTGTGGAATTGGTGTCATATAATTATGTGTATGTGCGTGTGTGCATGTAAGTAAGTGTCTGTGTATTCTTCTGTGCATGCATGGTCCCACCGAGTGATGCTTATTTATTTATTTAAAAAAATTTTTTATTCAATTCAATTAAGATTTGTTTTGTTTTTACTACACATAACATACGTATGTATATGTCAATGTGATTGAGTGTGTGTGTGTTTGTGACTTTGTGGGAAGGAATTTGTGTGCTGTTGATTGTGGGGCCTGGGAGCATTCATCTGTCAGTTGTAAGTTCAGCCTTCGTGTCTGTGGGACTTCAAATTGTGTGTGTGTGTGTGTGTGTGTTCCTGCATATTTGTATGCTTGTTGAGTGTGCATGGTTCATAGAGCGTGGCCCATTGGCGTTTTGTTTTATATTTCAGTCATTTGCCTTCTGCATATTTTCCCGTTCCCGTTCACTTTCTTTTAATGTGTTTACTTATTTATTTTGTTTTATTATTTTATTTCATTTTAGTGTATATAGTTTATACAAATCTAGGATAGGCTTTCAAAGCCTGATCAGCACACTGGTTAAGCTTAGGCAAAGGTCAGGCATCTGCTCTTTTTCTTCTTTTTTTTCTTTTCTTTTCTTTGAAGAGCAGATGTGCCCCCAGGTGGGGTATATATGGATCTGTCTGACCATTCTGTACCTCCTTTAAATTGAAACTGAGCCAGAAAGCATGCTGTATGCAGCACTGATCTTTATTGAAGACATAGACAAGAGTCAAACCCCTAAAAGGCTGTACAGGGGATCCCAAAAACTGATTTGAACATAAAGCAAAACGTTCTGGATTGCAAGGCAACAACCTAAGTCTCTGTATTGAAAAGGATATCCATGTTGTGAGAAAGGTCAGGTGCTTGTTATCAATAGCTTATATATAAAATGCAGTGGTGCGTTGGCTTTTATGTATTTTAAGAGATCATATCAAACTATTAAGAATCATGCCTGTCATCTGAATATGATGGATTGCTTTCATTTTTGCCAGATGCATACTTTCAGTGTTTTTCTGAAGGTGACATTCTCAGCACGTTCACTAGAAGATTATTCTTTATCAGCTAAGGCATGTTTGTGTTTGCAGCAAACAGATTCAAGACATGAAATGTTTTCCTCCTTTACTGCCTCTCATGAGTATGGCTTGTCAGTGAAGGCTGTCATCTCACTGTGATAGAATTGAGCCGTCAGGTCAGGATGTCAGTCACCATTCTCTGTCTGGACTTCTTCCTTGTGGGACTGCATTACCTTTGCTCGGCGAAATGAAATGCTCCACTTTAACTCATTCAGCCCTGTGCCTGAGCAGTGCCCTGGTGTCAACATTTGTTTGATAGAAATTGTATACACGTTCCTGCTTGATATGATAAACTGCAAACAAAGGGACTAACATCAACAGTATTTCCGGCTGTCAGTTTGGAGGAAAAACCAGTCTATTTCAGCATATTTTCTTCATTTTTCCACATCAACATGATAAGGGAACCTGCTGAAGCTGTGGGTTGAATGGGTTAAAAGTGCACAGAATAGCTCATTAGATTTATGCCGTACTGATTTTGTTTAATTCAGCAAGGCGTGGCAGCTGAAGGGTTAATGCTCACGTTATTCTTCATGTTGGCGCTTGCTTCTGTGCTGTATGATGTAGTAAGTTAGTGAGTGTGCAGCGGGATGTGCTTCCCTTTCTGTGACCAGGTCCGACCACAAACAGTTGGTTGTGCTAATTTTGTGGCGTGTGCAGACTTTCCCACTGATGATCCAGAAAAGAAGAGGAAACAAAGTGTAAATGTGCCTCAGAAAACCAGAAGTATAGGACAGGTGACAAAAGCCAGGAAGACGGTTCACTTCATATTCTTTTCTTTTTCTAATTTCATCACAATTAGACGTAAGACACGAATATATCCAAACAGCATGAAGACAGAAGCATTGAAAAAAAATTCTTTTAACTGTTCACCTTTGATTCAGTCTTTTGCTTCAGGCAGTTGTTGTGATGCAGTACAAACTGTGATAGTTTTTTCTTTAGATATATATAGATAAGATAAGATAAGATAAGATAAGATAAGAATAACTTTATTATCTCCACCTGGAGAAATTTGGTCAGGTGCATTATCACAACATAGACAAGTAAACAACATGGGGACCATAACTGTAAAAGCCAACAACAGCCCCAACAAATATTACGAAGATACAAATGTAAAAAATATCACATACATCGTTTCATACATACATCCACACACTGCAGGTAATAACTAGTATTCTTAATGTAAAAACAGAAAGAATTAAGAAACATTATTTGAATATAATTACCAGTTACCATTTGCAAGACATATTTGTAGAGCTTTTTTGTGTAACAAAGCTATACAATACAGTAGCCTGTTTAATATGCATGGAAGGTAGTTTTTAGATAGTCTTTGCTGCACTTTTTGCATTTCAACAGGGCAGGTTCTCACATGAGTGTCTCTGACATAATTTTGATGATATCAAGAAGTGTATGTGATTGTTAGTTGCTTGCAAAGAGTCCAACTTGTATGCTGTAGCCAGCAGTGGTCACTGTAACTGATGGCAGATTGAAAATCAGCCTAAGCTTTTGTTGTTTGTTTGTTTGTTTATTGTGAGTGTGTTTTATATTTTTTTATTTTTTTTTTATTATACATGTCTGTCCTTTTCAGTGGTATATCATAATAGGTTTTGAGAGCATTAATCTGTATGAAAAGAATTAAGCACTGTATCTCTTATGTCCCAGGACATTTTGAGTACCTTTGAAGTAATTATTGATGAAGAGAGAAGATGAGTCACTGTGGAGTAATTATGAAATTTTTGGAGGACATACAGTCAGAGGTTGAGTAACTTTGGAGTCATATGAATTTATTGGATGACTTAAAGAGAAGTGGGGTACCTCGGGAATAATTATGAACTTTTGCGAGGATGCAGAAGATGTGTGCCTTTGAAGTGATTACAGATTTTTGGAGGATGTTGAGAGAAGTTGAGTTGTACCTTAGGATTTATTCTGAATTATTTAGAGGATGTTAAGGGATTTTGAGTACTTCAGTAATTATGAACTTTCTGGAGGACGATGTATAGAAATTTTGGGTACTTTTGGAGAAATTATGATTTTTATTGAAGATATAAGAGGTGTTGAGTACCTTTGGAGTTGTTTTTTTCTGGGGATATAGAAGAGTACCAATGGAGTAATTATGATTTTTTTACAAATTACATAGAGAGACATTGAGTAACTTTAGAGTAATTATGTTTTTTCTTTAGGACGTAGAGAGACGCTGAGTGTGTTATGATTTAATTCTGAGTATTTTTAATTAATTCTGTTGTTGTTGTTTTTTGTTTTTTGTTTTTTGTTCTTAGAAATTAAGTTGCTTTGGAATAATCATAATTTTAATAGAGGATGTAGAGAAGAAAGAAATTAGTTGCTTAGGAATAATCATAATTTCAATAGAGGATGTAGAGAAGAAAGAAATTAGTTGCTTTGGAATAATCATAATTTCAATAGAGGATGTAGAGAAGAAAGAAATTAGTTGCTTTGGAATAATCATAATTTCAATAGAGGATGTAGAGAAGAACAATACCATTGAAGTAATTGTAACTTTTGTTGTTTGTATCTTTTTCAGTGCATTTTCACTGGAAGAAAAAATCGGGATGAAGTTGATAGCTGATGGTTTTAGTTTATTCCCTGATTCTTAGGGGGACTTAAAAGTTGGCTGGCCAAAGTGTCATTGTATTTATCATATCAATCTGATTTTTTTTTTTTTTTTTTTTTTTTTTTTTTTTAATAGAAGAGCAGCTTTTTCAACAACAGATCATAAAAACAAAATAAATAGACAGTGATGATTCGTGTTGTCAAAATATGCCAAAATTCTTTTTATTTTAGTTGATCCTGATGTCTGTTCTGGCTGGCGTGTCTGTTCACATAACACTGGTTTTCTCATGCATGACAATGGAAGGGAGTTTCCTCATGTCATGTTATCTGGCCTGTGACAGTTTTGTATTTAATGCAGTTGTTGTTGTTTTTATTTGCTTGGACAGTCCAGATACAGCTTTGTGCAGTCGTCTGGACCATAAAAGCATAAGAAACCATGTGAAATGTTATCCAGAGGTGTGTTAGTTTCCAGTGGGGGAAATGAGTTCATGTGTGTTTGTTTTGTTTTCTGTGGTGTGCAGACACATCCGAGACCTGTACACGGACGACACGAAACTGTTCATCCACATAGGACTGGGAGCTGCAGCCTTAGCCACCCTCTCCTTTGTCATCTACAAAATTGTGCATGCGGCCAGGTGAAAGCGGCTACCCCTTCCTGTCCATGTAGTTCTGTGCTGGTGTTCGGTTCTGTAGGTTCTTCGCCAGATGGGCACTGGCAGGTCAATCAGTCGATGTCAGTAGACTTGGTTCCAGGACAGTTTTTTTCCCCCTTTTTTTTTTTTTTTTTTTTTTTTTGGTGATACTTGGAAAGACACTTTTGTCAGTTTGTGTGTTGGTGTGGTGAAAGAACTGTGTGTGGCTGTCCTCTAAGGTAAGTTACTGAGTTACTGCGTGCTGTGTGGCTGCTGCTAGCGTAACCTATTGCCAATCGGGAGCCAGCAGGAATCTCACAAGTTCAAAGAGTTGTGCAATGTCAGGCGAGCAAACTGCCCTGCGTTGGTGTGTGGATTGCAGAGAACGATGACTCATGCTCTTCGGGTGTGCTAAGTACAAACTAGTTTTGTTTAGTGAAACTGCATAATTAGGAGCTTGGTTTTTTTTGGTTTTTTTTCCTTTTTAATAATTGTTTTTACAGGTGTTCAGGGCAACTTAGTAAAACAGGTGTGCTATTTTGTATGTGCAGAAAGTGAAGAATTATTGTGCATTGTTTGAATATTTATTGTGAAAGAAAGAAAAGTGTAAAATAAATTAATAAATAAATACATACGTAAATTCATAAATAAATAGATAAATGGAAGGGTTTTGTGTACAGTGTGATCCAGCTGTACTTCATGTGACAGTCAGGACAGAGAACTATATTTAGATACAATTAACGCTGTTGAATCTGATTGTCGGAATAGACATAATCGCTTGTTTCTTATCAAAATGAAAACAGTGTGGGGGGTGTCAGTATGCAGATTGATAATAAGATTATGGGCGCTGCACTGAGGCGACGCACTTTCCCATTCAGGAACCACCAGATAAATCTGTTAAGACAAAATATTATCACAGTACAATACATGTCTCTCTGTGAGTTGATTGGCAAACTTCTTGAGCAGCAGTGCAAAGTTTAACCTTTACATTGGCATTCAAAGTTCAGTCAGACACTGCATCCAGTCAGAGACACACAATTAAAACCTTTTATTTGACCTGAGTTCATTGAATGCAGGAATGATTGCAGCCTGTGATTTTTTGTTGTTGTGATTTACATTTTGTTTTGTTTGTTCTTCTTTGTGTGGCAACTTCCTGCTACTGAACGCTGAATGCCATTTTGTTTTTCAGCCCTCTTTTGAGATTGTACATTAACTGGAAATTGAAGTGGATTCCGCAATCAAAAAGATGAATGGAGTGGAATGTTTTAAGTGGGTCTGTCGCTGTTTACAGTAATAAATACATTTTATGGTTCCTGGAGTGGCCAGTGTTCTGTCTACCAAATAGGTGAAGCATTATGAGATGAAGGTTGAAAACTGTGATTGTCCTGTTTGTCAGAAGCAGTTACTTTTATAACTTCCATTGGTCAGATCTAGACTAAAGAAGGATTAGTTCTACAAAGGTCAGAAACAGTGTAAAGGGGTATCAGCCCTTTGTGCCTTTGTTAGGTAAAGCAGGGATCATTATTAGAGAGGTGGAAGTGATTATATAGTCATTATAAGAGGAGCGAGTGATCATATGGAGAGTCATTACAAGAGAAGGAAGTAATAAAATAGAGTCATTATAAGAGAGGAGGGAGTGATTACAGTGTCATTAGAAGAGATTCTGCTATTGTTGCATAACTCATAAGGGATGACAGAAAATGTTTGTAGCCATTCTCACTCGATGGGTGCGACGACTGCGTCTTCCTCTTCACCAGAGTGTCTATAAACTGTTAGTGGTTATTTTTTCCTGGCTTGATCTTCATCACTCCCATCATCATACATCCTCACTGAAATATAGATACAACAAAAATGTCCCAAATTCTGGGGCATCATGAGAAAGATTCCTGGCTTGAGCCATATCAGCATTTTTCAATAGATTTGTTGATCCTAGTCTGGCATTCATGAACTAACTTGTGTGAAAATGAGTGGCGCTTTTTCTCTTTTTTATTGTATTTAAAAAAAAAAAAAATTAATCCCACTGACTTGCAGGGTGGGTTTCTCAGTCCTTGATGCAGGTTTGATAAAATAGAAAGATTGAACACATCTTGTTGGTTTGATGGTTGGTCCTTTTCTTCTGATGAGAAAAAAAAGATTGTACATGAAAGAGAAATTTATATTCAATTAATATTCACTTGTATTTGAGCATGAAAAAAATTGTTTAATGCACAGTGTCCTTTTATTGACTTTTTTTTTTTTTTTTTTTTTTTTCAAAATATTTCTGTGAGAGGTGTAGTTTAAGTGGTTCATTTTCTTCATTTCATCGTTGTTATCTGATTATCATCATTGTGGTCCATTTTTAGGTAGTGTTTTTATGTGCTTGTGAATAAAATGTGTAGTCTGTGTTTTTCACTGGGAGAAAAACTCCATGGTTATGTTTAGTCGTCTTCTTCCCTCCCAACACCCCTCCTTTACAAATTAAGATTGAGAAGATTTTATTTTTGTCTGTCTCCAAGGGGAGAGAGAGAAAGAGAGTGTGTGGTGTGTGTGTGTGTGTGTGTGTGTTTGCATGAGGGAAACAGGCAAACAAAAAGGCGTTCTGGTTGTGTCATCCATTCATGGGCAATATTTTATTCACTAACTCAGTATGTAATGTAACTTAAAATCAGATAGATGAGCTAAAAGCAGACAAGGCATTGCACAAAGAAGATGGCTGTGGAATGATGGTCCTTGATTCCTCTCTCTTGTTTCACCTTGCTCTCCTCCTGTGTTTTCCTTTACTTTTTTGTTTGTTGTTTTCAATCAGTATGTTGTGTGTGTATAGTGTGCGTGTCTACCTCTGTGTGCATATGGTGCATGTTGGACAGTATAGGGTTGATCCTGTTTCCAGTCATTTATATTGCCTTCATTTTTTTTTTTTTTTCAAAAGGTGAAAGGTCCCATTGCCTTTTACAGCCATCGGGGGCAGTGAATTCATATCCACTGTGTTGACTCACTTAAGGACTCGGGATAGGAAGGCATAGCACAGTTCTCTGTTTCCACCGTTTTAACTCTCTGCATACGAACAGCGAAAGAGACGACGTTAACAGCGTTTCACCCCAATTACCATCATCAAAATATTGCAAGCGGAAGGCTCTTATACTGAAGACGTGAATGTTGACAAAGAATACCACAATTCTGACGATGGAAGCAGAAGGTTGGGTCGGTCATTCAGACACCCACTGGACATCCAGGGGTCTGTATAGAGGAGAAGAGAGGACTGGCCGTACTGATTGAGTTAATCTTCCCCAACCACAGTTGGGTAACCAACTCATTCATACCTGGGTGGTGTGAGGAAAATCAGAGCAAAGTGACTTTCCCAGGGACACACTTCATTGGGCCTTGACCCTGATCACTGGTGAAGACTGGATCAAACGTTCATTGCCTGATTCTATCATTGCACCGCCTTTTTTTACAATGGATATGTGGGGGGAAAACGTTTATATGAAATGTAAGTCGGGTGATGTTCTTGATGATGATGATAGAGTCTCCTGTTGGTCCGACGGACGAGTGGGCAGGTAGATTTATTTGTCGGTGTGTGTCCTCATATGGGAGAAGAGGCCGATTCTGGATGTTCTTGAACAAATGTAATAAAGGACTAAAGGGGGAAAGAGGGGATTAAGACAAAAGGAGCAGAGTTAAAGAGTTGTTTGTACAGCATGGAATTTTAACAACTATGATTGCAAGAGCATTCGCTCCCCACCCCTTTCAAAAACAACACCAACAAAAAAAACAACAATAGAAAAGGTGTTTTAGTGTTGAACAAAGAAAAAGATGGTTCAAAAGGGGATAAAACCAGTGGATAAGCTCAGTGCCTCCAGTATGTAGACCGTTCTTTTTATGTGAGGTGATGGTATGGATGTTTGAATGTTTAATCAGCCAGACAAAATATAAAAACTGTTTAGAAAAACGCCTTAGCTTCTCTGAAATCAAATCAACAATTTATCCCAAACAGAATTAAACATGTTAAAAAAAAATTTTTTTTTTTAAATTGCACCAGAAAAACAGTGTAGGCCTGTAAGTTATATGTCCATGAATGCAGTCAGTTGTGCAAATGACTATGTGATTATAAAGTTCTCAAAGTTTGGTCTCTGATCGAAAGTAGGCATTATATATATGGAGAAAAAAAAATTAACCATCATCATCATTCCACAGTCTGTGTAACTTTGAGCTATCAATTGAAATGAACAGAAAAAAAAGTAGTGAATTCTTCACCTGAGAAGCTGAGAGCTGCATCACTTCAAAATGTCTGTTGCAGTATTTCCTTAATTAAACTATGCATCATGTCCAGTAGGACTTTTTCTGAAGCCTTAAAAGCCATCAGAACAGGCTGCATCACTTTTCTAAACTGTCCATTTGCAGTGGGTTTTTTATTTAGGCGATGTATCATGCCCAACTTTTTCTAATACCAAGCAGCCATCACAGCTTGTCAGTGTGCCAGTTTTCAGCTTGATGAATAGAAACATGGGTGTGGCAGAGCATTTGGTTTCTGGCAGTCAAAGCAAAAGCAAATCCGCTTGTGAAAGGGAGCCATGTGAAAAGGGTTTTTTGGGGTGTTTTTTTTTCATATGTATGTGCTCGTTTAAACTGATAACATTCAAATGTGAAAAAGTATACTGTGTCTGCAGTTGCCAGTGTTTATGACAGGGACATTGTTCAAACAAAATTCTTCCTGTTCCTTTTCTTGTATATTGTTGTTTGAGGTTATCTCTGTGTTTTGGTAAATGCATGTTTCATTACTATATGCATCTGTATATCTGTATCTTCTGTGCCAAGTTGTTATCAGGTATCATATGAAATGTGGAATACAGTATGTCATGCTGTCTGTTACTGGAGTGAATCTCCATTATACCACTACCAACATTATTGGAGTGAATCTCCACAATACTAGTATCAATATTCTTCACTCTGAAGTGAACTTTTTCCTCGATTCTGTAGTCATTCATGCCTTACTGTAGTTAATAATTCTGGATGTAGAACCGCTTGTCCATTTACCATGCTCCTACCCTCCCATTTTCCATGCGTGGGGCTGATGTGAATAAAGGTCTTGGCAGATTGATGTGGGCCATACTTGCATTGAGTAAACTTGATCTTCCCATCTTGCAGAGACACCCCTTTCTACATGGTTTTGCAGGTATGAATTATGTCATCTGCAGCAAACATCATTTGTGTGTGAAAGGCACTGCTAGGTGTCACTGATGTGCCTTGGCTGGGTCTCCTCAGGCAGGTGGCCTCAGTGCAGGCAAACAGCCATGATTTGTTGTTGACTATTTGGCTTTGGACAGGGAGACCAGGCATGGTTTATATGTGTGGAGCTTTTTTTTGAGTGAGTAGTAGTTATATTATCTTACAGCCTGGAAGAAACAAGTTAAGGTCCTCTGTGTGTACTGTGTATAGTGATGCCTGTGACTTGGAAGGATTTTCTCTGTTTTTGGGATCTAAGAGGTCCAGGGATTTAATGCATGGGTTCAACTCTCTTTGGCAGTGTTGATGCATTTGTGCAAACAGCCTAGAAGAGCACTGACACGGCATTTATAGGCCATAGGATCTTAGCGGGGGTCTAAGTGGAAACCTGCCTTTTTGAACCTTCTTTTGTCTTGCACAAGAACATCATGTTTTGAATCAGGTAACAGTGACCCCCCCCCCCACCACCACCACCCACTGCCTTTGGTCAGTGTTATAGTTGTTGAAAAAAGAATTGTGCCAGAGGCTGCTGCTGTTCATAACAGCTGGCACTGTAAGGTGAAGTGCATTGTCACCTTTCCCAGTAAACCAGAACTTACAGGTCTCACAAAAAGTTAAAGACCACCTCAAAAAAGCAGTATATTTTCATATAATGTTAAAAACTCTAAGACTTGATTTAAATTATGCAAGGGGCATTATAGACTACCACTGGTTTCTCACTGAATACTTAAATGTTGTTGTTTTTTAAGCAAAATGAACAGCCTGAAAAATGTTTGAAAAATCTGTGTTTCAGCTAGAAATTTACAGTTATTCAGCAGTTTATGAACTCTGGGTTTGTCATGGGGGGGAAAAAAAGAGGTGGGGGGGGGTTGACGTGTAAGAAAGCACTCTGGTTACGAGTGGCGCTCATTACATTGGCTGCATACACCACTGTTTGCCAAAAATTCAGTATTGTTTCACCATGCCTCTAAGAAGAAAACTGCAAGTTCCTAAGTGGTCCTTAACTTTTCGTTAACCCTGTATTATGGTGCCAACAGTCATCTGTCTGCAGATTGGAAGCCTAGTTTACTCATGTACAATAACATTTTCCCTTTATGATAATGAGATAGTTGGTACAGGGATGTCCCTCAGAATGTTCAGCATGCATAATATGTTCCACTTTATGACTGGTACCCAAGCATATTTACACATAGCTGTGCTTGACCTGCGTAACTGATACCATGAATGAATGATCTTGCTCTAATGAATAAATGAACGCAACTGACAGGACACATTATTGTTGGTTTTTGAGGATACTTGAATGAGATGTGTGTTGCAGAACTACACTGTGGATGTGATAAAATTGCATCAGAAAATCTTGAGCTGGACTGAAAAGTTTCCTAACAATGGAACTGCACTTCAGCACAGGGTGTACATGCTGAGTATGTTCATGTTTCCTTCATCCACTAAATGTCAGCATAGATTACAGAATATTATGGATATTTGGTCTTCTGCATGTGTATGCACATGAAGGCATTTATGGCATCACCTTTAACCCACATGCTACTGCAACAGATTTGAACCCAGGAACCTCAGATTGAAAACCCAATGTTCTGTTCATTCAGTGGGCCTGTGAGGTCTGTGATTTGAAACTTGTCAGTGTCTGATGGGTTGTGGGTAGGGATTCTTCTTCCTGTTAGGAGTCCACGGTCATCACGTTGACCATTCTGACACCATAATGGGGAGGAGCGCAGCAGCATGACCCACCTTCCTAGGTGATGGGATGGAGGGGGTAGAATGGTGGGCCCAGTGGTGGGTGGGTTGGCGGGGGGGAAGCCATCAACTGTTTCAGGCATCAGGACCAGGCCTTTCCGGCTACCGAAGCGGCCCCTGGGGTCAAGCCCTGACCGGCAGAGCCCTAGTCCCTCACTTGACTTACTTTGGATGATGGCGGGGCAGGGCTTTTATTAAGACGTTTGGGAAGGGGCGGTGACAGTAGCTTCTGGTAGTGAGTTCCACTCTCTGATGGTACATGGCAGGAATGAGAATTTCCGGTAGTCAGTGCAGCATGAATTCTCCACTCTCCCAGGTTAAGTTAAGCGCCAGATAGCTAGTGCCTTAGCCCCCTTATATAATACATGTAGATCAAATATGTATATGAAAGATCTTATTATCCATGTCCAGTATCAGGTGGCCCATGGGTGGGTATACTGGAAACAAAAATCATCCAGCATACACCCACCTTGAAAATGGAGGATGGTTGTCTCTCTCCATGGGGTTGTCATTCTGTATGTTTGAAACCAGTATGCACGTATTCATTCTTAGTAACCAGCTTAAACTCTCAACAGAATACCACACTTCAAGTCACCCTACACTGAACAAAATTTTTTAAAAAGAAAAAGTTAAAGTGTGTATATATATATAGAGAGAGAGACAGACACAGAGAGAGATAATACATAACAGAAAGAAACGTATTTTCTGCACCTTTATTTTCTGTTTATTCCCGCTTGAAACAGATTATCAAAACATTTTCAAGGAGGTAAGCCAAACACAACATCACACAACTTCGCAAGTTCTGCGTCCCATAAATCACATGTCAGAAAAACTTCATACTCATCTTAAAATCAGTGTGAACACATTGCTTAAAGATTCATAGTTGTTAAAATTATTGACAGATAATAATACAAACACTCCAAATGTTCTCGTTCATCTATTCTTTCAAGAAGTATGTGATCCATTATATATTTATGCGTAAATCTATACCAAGCCATTTATTACTTGCAGGTCTGAATTTCTGCAAGTTCAGACTGTTTCTATAGCCCATCGAAACGCTTTTCTTCTTTTTTTCTTTTCTTTTTTTTTTTTTTACCGTAACCAGCATCAAAGGGCTTTCTCTTTACAGCCCTGATGACCTCACAGGTCCCTAAAACAGGGATGAAAACAATGATTGAATTCAGGATGTGCCTCTGGCATTGGCTATTCTGTCAACTTGGCTTGCACGTTATTTTATTTGAAACATGTCCTGATATACCATAGTTACAGATAAACAGGGCAAACCAAAAACCTGTTGATCTTTCACCAGAGGATCAACAATATTCTGAAAGAAAATTATAAAATTTTAAAAAAAAGATAAAAAACCAAACAAAACCAGAATCATTTAATCATGTTATGATAAACACTATGCATACAGTAACTTCCCACTTTGCATAAACGGCAACAATTGTCAGCAGTTTATTTCAGAGGACTGAAATGAGGAGTCTGAACACAAACACACGACCCACCACTTCAAAGTACGCAGAAAGTGGTCACTGCCCGTCAAATTTATGTTACACTGACAAGAGGAGTCTGAATAGAAACATAATTATACTTGACCCACCACTTCAAAGTACACAGAAAGTGGTCACTGCCCGTCAAATGTATGTTACACTGACCTCATTTCCCCACGGTGCAGCAGATAAGGGTTAAAAGACGTCTCTAAAACAAGTAACTACAGATCCCCTGGTGCTAAAGGAAAAGAACAGGCAGAACAGCCTGCAGGTGTATTGCAAGTGTTTTTAGTATGCATACTTCATTGTATTTTTCATTGTAAACATCCATCAGTTTTGTATCATTACATTGGGCATACCGAATGTCCTTATATTATTATCATTATTATGACAGTTTGCCTGCTTTTCTTCACATACAGAGGCACTAACACCACATGGTGCCATATCACACAACATTATGTCAACATTTTGTGCAGACCTACTTGTGCCTGAACCCCCTTAGTGCCTGTACGCATGCAGAAGATCAAATACGCAGGTTAAAGATCCTGTAATCCATGTCAGCATTTGGTGGTTTATGGAAACAAGAATATACCCAGCATGCACACCCAAAACTGGAGTATGGCTGCCTACAGGGCAGGGTAGATAAACAAAACGGTCATATACGTAAAATGTTAAATGTCTGTATGAGTGTGTGTGCGTGAATGACTGAAACCTGACTGAATGACAGGAATGATGAGCGCCCAATAGCAGCTGTCAGTCGGCTCTACCCAGGTAGGCAGCCTGTTGTGCAAATGACTGCGTTACAGTTTGTAAACACTTAAGAGTTTGGTCTCTGACTGAGGATATTAGTATATAAGTATCCATATCATCATCATATCACAATGACACACATATATCAGACAAATAACTACCAATGGTTTAGAAATACACATACTACAGAAAGAAAAAAAACCCACAAGTTAGTCTAAGAAAAACCATGATCAATCACAGAAAAAACACACCTAAATTACATTATCCAAACCCATGATCAACCAGACAAGTCCGCTATCAACAATTTAAATTGAGCACGCCGGAGAAACAAACATGACACAACCCAAAATCATGATCAACCAACGGAAAAAACAACAACCAACCAACCAACAGTTTAAAAATGAACATGCTGCTGAAAAAAGAAACCCAGATCACAAGAAATACCTTATATACTTGTAGAAAGGTACATTGATTACACTGTCTAAATGTAATCATTACCAACTAAAGAAAAAACAAAACAAAACAAAACTAGCAACAGTATAATTATTATGAAAAGGAAGATGCTACAGAACTCCCACCCTCATCCCCCAAACAACACCATCCAAAGAAATAATGTGACTTGAAACCCAGATAACCCAATAGCAAGCACAGTGGAGTTGGTGGGGGAAGGGGGGGGGGGGGGGTGCAGGGGGAGCATATCAATGTTCAAAACACATCACAAAACTAGACCCTGACACAGAACTAAATGAAGCAAAACAAACTATAACCCTTTGACATGGTGAAGAATTTGAGGCACAACTGCTGTTATACAGCAGCACCTAAACCCAGAATTAAATATGCCTCCTGTTTGTTACCTTATTACCAGAGGATTCACACACACACACACACACACACACACTCTCTCTCTCTACTTTTTCTTCCCCCTCCCCTCCCCCCCTGTCTAATAACACTGAGTAAAACCGAAGACAACAACACAGACATAAAAAAAAAGAAGCTGACATAAGCTGTACATAAAAACAAACATAAAATGGCATGTGAAGAACAGAAAAAGATACCCCCCCCTCCCCAACCCAGGGGGAAAAAAAACACTGGATAAGTAATTTTCTGAGCAGCCCCAAAAGCATAACATCATTCAAAGTATTAAAAGAATACCCGGTGATGTGACTAAACAGGCAGCTATTGAGAAAGTAAAACATGAAGCAGAAAAATTAAAAAGAATGGAAAAAAAGGCAGAAACAAAGAGAAATAGAAAAGAGGAAATTTCAAGCAAATAAAGAAAGAAAATAAATGAAAATACTATTCATAATGAGAACACCTTCTCCTACCCTCCCTCCCTGACCATATATATCAGAGAAAAATGAGCAAACAAAATCAATGCTGTTTTGACAAATGCTTAAGCATATAATATCCATCAACAAGGCAACATAAGAAAAGCATGCACCAGCAGTTAAGTACAATGCAACATAGTTTTGAATCAACATTATATATACTGGGGTATATGTAATAGTATATATAATGAGAGAGAGAGAGAGACGCATGCAACTATTTTGTAACAGACAAGTCACCTGCACATACTGGTCCATGTCTGTTTCGGTCTTTCTCTCTCTCTCTCTCTCTCTCTCTAGACAGACACAGAGTATGTGTATATTAAATATATAAAAAAAAAAGAGAATTATTATTGTTTTCAATGTTAGTGCAGGAATGAATGCCTATCACATTCAGGTAAAAATGATCTGGTTAACTTGGGGCAATAAATCAGATTTGCAAGCAGTCGAACCAGTCAACAAAACCCTGACATTTGAAATCCTCTCTTTTGTTTAGCCAGTGTTTCATAACAGAGCACAATGAATTCAATTTTGCATTCAGTGAATTTTGAAGTGATGGGGGGGGGGGGGGGGGGGAACACAGTTTGTAGCTGTGCGAGTGTGTGTGTGTGTGTGTGTGTGTGTGAGAGAGAGAGAGAGAATACATTCACTGATCTGATTTTAAATCTGACAATGAAACGCGCACAATATCAAGAATAATGAACGTGTCATGGACAAGGAGAACATACAGGCTGGGAGCTTGTGTGTGTGTGTGTGTGTGTGTGTGTGTGTGTGTGTGTGTGTGTGTGTGTGTGTGTGTGTGTGTGTGTGTGTGTGTGTGTATGTCTGTGTGTGTGTGTGTGTGTGTGTGTGTGTGTATGTGTGTGTGTGTGTGTGTGTATGTGTGTCTGTGTGTGTGTCTGTGTGTGTCTGTGTGTCAGTGTGTGTTATATTCTGTAGAGATTACCATGCTCAAAGATATATATATTCAGGTTTTCACTCACACTGCCCTGTTTCACCCTTCAGACCAAATAACCCCATATACCATACAACACAATGCAATAAAGTAAAATATGATATAATACAATACAATACAATATAATATAATACAATACAATGCCATATCTGAAGAAAATAGTTATTCATGCTTCATTAACTGATTATAATTTATAAACAATCAAAACTCTGGCAGCGGATTCATATATCTTCTTGAAATTATGCCGACGTGACACCAAGATGGACATCCAGGCAATGCAATAAAGTAAAATATGATATAATACAATACAATACAATATAATATAATACAATACAATGCCATATCTGAAGAAAATAGTTATTCATGCTTCAGCAAGCAAATAATTTAACTGATTATAATGTATAAACAATCAAAACTCTGACAGCGGATTCATATATCTTCTTGAAATTATGCCGACGTGACACCAAGATGGACATCCAGGCAATGCAATAAAGTAAAATATGATATAATACAATACAATACAATATAATATAATACAATACAATGCCATATCTGAAGAAAATAGTTATTCATGCTTCAGCAAGCAAATAATTTAACTGATTATAATGTATAAACAATCAAAACTCTGACAGCGGATTCATATATCTTCTTGAAATTATGCCGACATGACACCAAGATGGACATCCAGGCTGATCTAAAAAAAAAACTGATCTTATCAATCACACACTATCTTTACACTGGTACTTCTGATTCAGCCTCCTTTCAAGTAATGAAAAATCAAAGACAAAATGGTGATTATAACTAGATGGACAATTTTCACAATGTAAAATAAAATTAAATGAATCAAAACTAAGCAAAATGATGTCATAAATACTCACTCATCAATCAAAAAACAAAACATCTGAAATGTGTCTTACCTCGTTTCATTTTTATTCAACAGAAGAATGTCATTTGATTGTCAAGAAAAAGAATACATAAAAAAAAACCCAACAACTAACTAATCTATGTATGCATGTTAAATGTGTCTTACCTTGTTTCATTTTTATTCAAAAGAAGAATGTCATTTGATTGTTAAGAAAAAGGATACTGATCTATGTATGTATGTTAAGATACACACAGAAGTTGAGAATTATGCATAAAGAAAAGACTAAGATTTCAGATCATTCTCAACAAACTTGATTTCTTAAAAAATAACAATTGAAGCTGCTTTCTTTGGTGAAGAACAGGTAAGGGGAGAATATCAAGCCACCCAATTATTGTGTAATTTACACACATATATCAATGCTTTTGACAGGCAACCTTATCAACAAAGTATTACTGCTATGCTAGATCGCCTCAAAGGATATAATGCTGACCACTTCAGAATCTCTGTATTGGCAGATGAGTGTCTTAACCATTCTGCCACCTTCCTCCTAAGAACTACAACAATAGTATTGTATCACTTTTTGCCACATCAGATTTCTCTGTGTGAAATTCAGGCTGTTCTTCCCAGGGTGAGCGTGTCGCCAATGTACAAGACCAACCTTTTTTTTCTTCTTCTTCTGTCTGCAAGGGTATTTGTTTCACTTTCAGAGTGGGTGGTTTTCTACAAAGTTTTGCCAGGGCCAACCCATCTGCTGCATTGGGTCCGGTGGGTCCCTCCATGGGCACAAAAAGTAAACTGCACATATGGCCTCAGTTTGATTGTCTCATCCGAAAAAAAAACAAAAAACAACTTGTATCCAGATCACCACTTAAGATCTAAGAGGTGACTGGGTGGTGGGTGGGGAGGGGAGGGGGGGAGTATAGGGGGACCAAAAATTCTGATTTGAATATGGGACTCAAACCCCGTGGATATTTGCTTCCTAGTGGGACGCATTACCTCCAGACCACCACTCCACTATCAAACCTTACCAAGATCCACTGACAATCACGTCCCCCAGAAATAGAAATACGTTAAGGCGACTAACCTCTCCTCAACTGTTGAGTCTTAGCAGCACATCTGAATGTGAAATATCAGAGAAGCTGGTCAAAAATCACGAAGTTGTTTGCTGTCATTAAGAATTCCATGACACTGAGACCCTGTTCATAGGTCAAGGTCAAAACATTTACTCATTCTATTCAGAATCTGAAATGCAATTGTACATCAATAAAATATACAAGCAAATAAACAAACAAACAACAGCAACAACAACAAAAAACAGAAATAAAGTTAAAAAAACCCAGTGAAATACAACATGCTTTACTTCAAGCTTGCAGATCTGCATTGTAACGTTTCAGCTCCACACTTTTTTGTCTTTAATTTTTTGTGAAAAAAATAAAAATTTTCAGACAAATATTATGCATCATTATGATCATATTCGAACAACTTTGATCCATTATACAAACACAAAAGTACTTTGATTATATGTTTAACATTTCTGTCACAACCGATTTCTCTGTGTGAAATTTGGGTTGCTCTACCCAGGGAGAGCATTTCGCTATTATACAGCACCATCCATATTTTTCTTCTTTTTTTCCTGACAGCAAGTGTGTGAGTTTTACCATCAAAATGAATATTTTCTATAGAATTTTCCCTGGGACAACGCTTTTATTGCCACAGGATCTTTTATGTGCACCAAGTGTATGCTGCATATGGAACCTTGGTTTAACATCTCGCATGAATGAGAGAATCCAGACCATCACTCAAGATATACAGGATGGGGCGTAAAATTCCCGGACCATATATGGGATTCAAACCAGTGGACGCTTGCATCCTTGTGGGTGACATAACCACTACGCTACAGCTCCACATCCAGACCAAAGCTCAGACTCTGCAGAAGATTGAAAGCTGGCTAAAAAACTGGATATTTACTGGTTACAAAAAGGAGTTATCAGCAGAGAACAGTCTAAATGACCAGAAATTTAGTCAGGGTTGCTCTGTTTTTTTACCACTTGGTACTATGGCCTATGGTACACACTGAAAATCATCCAACCTTGACAACCTATTGCTCCAACTAATGTTATCATCAATATGGTGATATAGGAGAAACAGCAAAACAATGTCACCAATACTCCAATACAGACTCAACATAAAAACCTCTTAACAAAACAACAATACTGCCACACATAATCAAATAAAGGCAAACAAATGAGTATCAGTATCAGTAGCTCAAGGAGGCATCACTGCATTCAGTCAAATCCATATACGCTACACCACATCTGTCAAGCAGATGCCTGACCAGCAGCGTAACCCAAGCGCGCTTAGTCAGGCCTTGAGAAAAAAAATTAAAGAAAAAAAGATAAATACATAAAAATACTACTACTACTACTAATAATAATATTTATAAGGCGCAAAATCTTGATGAAATCAACTCAATGCGCACAACAACAAAAAAGAAGAAGAAGAAAAAAAAAGAAAAGAGTCAAATAAAAGCTGATTAAAAAAAAAGCTGACAAAGAAGAAGAAGAAAATAAAAGATGACAAAGGAGAAGAAAATAGAAGCTAACAAAGAAGAAGAAGAAGAAAATAAAAGCTAACAAAGAAGAAGAAGAAGAAGAAGAAAATAAAAGCTAACAAAGAAGAAGAAGAAGAAGAAAATAAAAGCTAACAAAGAAGAAGAAGAAGAAGAAGAAAATAAAAGCTAACAAAGAGGAAGAAGAAGAAGAAGAAAAAGAAGAAGAAGAAGAAGAAGAAGAAAATAAAAGCTAACAAAGAGGAAGAAGAAAAATGAAAGGAAACAGAAGGGGAAAAACTTTTCATCAGCAAAATCTCTGATGGCTTCTGCATGCTGTCAGTAGTTTTCCTCACTTCTCCAGACCTTTCACTGATCAAACACAGATTCTTTGCCACGGGGCTCAAAAGCCAACCAGATACGGTGGATTGAGTTACCATAAAAACAAGAGAGGCAAGGCCTTCAAGATTCACTTGTGATAAATTACGTTCCCTAGCATTAATTACAGAGTAATTTCCCTTTTTTACTATCTGCACCAAAACGTTTGCAAAATAAATAAAAATTCCATGCTTAGCAAAAGAAGTTCCTGTTTGAACAAAAAATGATAATAATGACTCCTCTTGTTGTTGTGTCAGAATAAGAGGTCAAAGTGCCAAGTTTAGAGAATACAAAAATTATAAATATAACAGTAAATGCAGTTTGCATATAATTAGGCTTCTTTTATTATTTTTTTGTGCCCATCCAAGAGGTGCAATATTGTTTTAAACAAGATGACTGGAAAGAACTGGATTTTTCCTATTTTTATGCCAAATCTGGTGTCAACTGACAAAGTATTTGCAGAGAAAATGTCAATGTTAAAGTTTACCACGGACACACACACACACACAGACAACCGAACATCGGGTTAAAACATAGACTCACTTTGTTTACACAAGTGAGTCCAAAAAGCCAGTGGTCCAAGTCTTGGCAACATCTGTCAGTGGGCCAAATGTGTTGCTTGCAGCCCAGTCGACTGCACGGAGCCATATTGGTCAACAATGATCCCATAGTTGCAGTTTTCAGTTTCAAGGACGTGTCAAAGCATGTGGTTGACTGATCCTTATAATCTATATGCCACACCAATCTTCACATAAACCCAACATGCTGATAAGACCTTGAGAGCTCACTCAAGGTTTGTGTAAAACATTAACATAAAATGGGGAAAAAAAAAGTAATTACAAAGAAATATATAGATATAGTCTCACAGAACCTGGAGAAAAAATTAACACCTGGAAAAGAAGTCATAACTGTGCATATAAACCTAGCGAATTTCTCTGATGTTGACCGCTCCCTCAATATTTTTGCCACAGGATCAAACAAAATCACCTGAACACAACATAATTATACATGTCATACACAAAATGATACATAAAAAAACAAAACAGGCATAACAAACCAAACCATGCCAAAAGTTTCTGATCTCCCAGTTCTATAGACATCATCCTATCGTGTGATGTATCTCCATCCCTGTCATCGCTTCATGTTTGACCCTGTTATCCATGATCACTTGTCAATGTTCAAATGGCTTAATGCATACTGGACCGAAAACAAGAAAACAAAAAAAGATGGACTGACAACACTGCAGATTGGACGGGGTCAACCTTTTGCAGAGACCCAGGCACTGACACAGAAGCGACAACCTTGCCTGTACCTTCCTGTCAAACTTAGCCTCGGTCAATTTTGACACATGTTTCATGAAGACAGCCTTGGGTTTGTGTGCATCTGTCTCCCACTCCCCTTCCAAAATGATGTCAGTTCCACTGACTCACTATGTACAGATAGGAGAGCATTGAAAAACTGTAATGAGTATGGATTTGACAGACCCATGACATACAGATCTGTATTTGTATTTGCATTACTCTTTTTGTCACAACAGATTTCTCTGTGTGAAACTCAGGCTGCTCTCCCCAGGGAGAGCGTGTCGCTATATGACAGCGCCACTCATTTTTCTGGTATTTTTTTTCTGTGTGCAATTTTATTTCTTTTCCCATCGAAGTGGATATTTCTACAGAATTTTGCCAGGGATAACCCTTTTGTTGCCGTGGGTCCTTTTACGTGCGCTAAATGCATGCTGCACACAGGACCTCGGCTTATCATCTCATCCGAATGACTAGATAGGGTGAATGGCTTCCTCAGTGATAGTGGATCTGACAGACCCATGACATACAGATAGGGTGAACGGCTTCCTCAGTAACAATGGATTTGACAGACCCATGACATACAGATAGGGTGAACGACTTCCTCAGTGACAATGGATCTGACAGACCCATGACATACAGATAGGGTGAACGGCTTCCTCAGTGAAAGTGGATCTGACAGACCCATGACATACAGATAGGGTGAACGGCTTCCTCAGTAACAATGGATTTGACAGACCCATGACATACAGATAGGGTGAACGACTTCCTCAGTGATAGTGGATCTGATAGACCCATGACATACAGATAGGGTGAACGACTTCCTCAGTGACAATGGATTTGACAGACCCATGACATACAGATAGGGTGAACGGCTTCCTCAGTGAAAGTGGATTTGACAGACCCATGATATACAGATAGGGTGAACGGCTTCCTCAGTGAAAGTGGATTTGACAGACCCATGATATACAGATAGGGTGAACGGCTTCCTCAGTGAAAGTGGATTTGACAGACCCATGATATACAGACAGGGTGAACGGCTTCCTCAGTGAAAGTGGATTTGACAGACCCATGATATACAGATAGGGTGAACAGCTTCCTCAGTGACAATGGATCTGACAGACCCATGACATACAGATAGGGTGAACGGCTTCCTCAGTGACAACGGATCTGACAGACCCATGACATGGTGTGTGTCCATCGAGATCGATGATGACCATCGTTGTCATCCAGCTGGGGGATGGGGGGAGGGTGGTGGTGGGGTGTGGGGGAGGATGCTCATGAATCTATCTGTGAATGCGCAGATGGCTGAATAGTCCCAGTGACAATGGATCTGACAGACCCATGACATACAGACAGGGTGAACGATTTCCTCAGTGACAATGGATTTGACAGACCCATGACATACAGATAGGGTGAACGGCTTCCTCAGTGATAGTGGATCTGACAGACCCATGACATACAGATAGGGTGAGACCAAATAGGAAAGAATAAGTGGGTAAGTAACGAAGTACGGTGAAAGTTCATGGACGATGACAGTCACCACTTCAGTCCCATGATAACAAATGGATCGTCAAATCTATCACAGAATGTGGAACATTATCTCAGCTTCTTGTCATGCTGCACAGAAAGAAATTTTAAATCTTTGTACCATGTCACATTAACTCAAACAGAATTAATCATCATCATCATTATCAATATCAAGCATAAAAAAATCACACTGGAGAACATTATAACATTACCTTTTCTTAATCAAACAACAGGAAAATGTTATTTCCAGCATTCTCCACAAGCAGGAACTCATCAGACTGCTTTATTCTTTGGTGGTGAATGCACTTGATAAAACCTTATTCCACACAGTCTTCTGAGCCTGCGGTTTTCATGAGATTTTCTGCACATGCCAGGAACTGCAGTGTCACGTGTGACTTTGGTCTGTCCTGCTGTCCCGGAATGTTGGGGTTTTTGGTGAAAAGACATTCAGCATCTCTCACCTGGACTCCTGTAAACTCACTCCTGTCTGGTTTGCCTTCCTGATCCATTCACTCCCTTCACTGTATACAAAACTAAAAATAGGTCTCATGGTGTGCAAGAAAGCACACACACACACACACACACACACACACACACACACATGTACACACACCCACAGAGCTAAACGAACATAACGTTTTCCACACAAAGTCTTTACAACTAAAAAAAAAAACACAAAAAGCAAAACAGGAAACCTGCTATAAAATGAAGTTAAACTGAATAAGGATTAAAATTCTTTTTTCTCCAAAATCATATCAGTGATTACATTAAAAAACAAACAAACATGTGATATAAACATCATCAACCTTACAATAAATGATTATACTAAATGAGAATTATAGTCAATCTAAAAAATAATATGGGTCAGTCAATACAATGAAAATTTATGATATAGAAGCACCATCAATCATGCAGCAGACCCACTAGAGTACAAAGAAAGTATTGTCATTTCATATTGATAGACCCTCTAGTACATATACACATATCAATATACACATATCAATCAATAAACAATGGATTCCCCTTAATTTTTGTGATTAACTCCAAGGATCAGATAAATTCACAAATCATAAATGGATTCCAAGTACTCTAAAAGCAATGTTCTCAATTTTTCTCATGAGTGCTGTTTTATGGTGTATATATCACAATAGTCACATAGTTGGTTACCTTCCCCACATATAACATATGTTCAGTACATGTGCATCTCAAGTAAGTACCAAGCATATGCTGTTCAGTTTTAATGAATGGTTAATAAGTAAATCATGGTTATGTCCCCCTGCTCTTCAGTTCATCAACCCTGGATTGAAACCATCAAATATATACATACACTCATAAATACCTCTCTCTCTCTCTCTCACACACACACACACACACGCACACACACATACATGTCTGTCCATACACATGCAGACATGATCGAGGAGCAAAAAAAAAACAAAAACAAAAACAAAAAAAGATACAAAACAAGACTGAAATTGAAAAATCAGGTCATCTTAAAAGATAGGAAAAATATATTCTGATTCTCACTCATATAATCACCCATGCACACCTGCATGTATGTGCATGCGTGTGCACACACACACAGACACAGCCACAGACACACACAGGAGGGATTTTGTGGTGGTCTCCATGCTGGAGGGGACGTTTACTCAGTCTGGCTCCTCAACAAAGTGATTATCGTCATCAGTAACAATAGATAGTAAATTGTCATCAGGCATAGTAATCCTAATAAGAGGTGGTGTACTGCATGTGTTGAATTATATCAGGCGCTACTGAACACCTCTGAAATGACTGAACAGCAGTGCAGGGTCTCCTCATATGTGTGGTCTCATGGCGACCTGCCACTGAGACTGCAACAGGCAATCCTGCGTGTGGTTGGGTATGGTGGACTCTGGATGAGGTGATTGAAAAAAAAAATATATATATATATATATTGCAAAGTGAACATGATGTGGGGGATGGGGGACATTTACCATCAGGAACCCTTTCAAAAACGATTAAAACATTTCAAAGGTCATCTCACCTCAAAATATCAAGGACCAAAATGACAAAACTTAAAACATTAAAGATATAGAAAAATTTGTGAATGGGAAATGAAAGTCATTATTACCATAATAACAATCACAGAGATTTCTCTAGAAAAATATGTATATCATTCAAAGATTTATACACACTTACAAAGATTTCTCAAGAAGTACACACAAAAATATCTCCACCAAGGGCATCCCACAAAAGCACAGAAGTGTCATAATTTAGTATATGAATATGAACAAAGTTGTTACAGAGAGATTCTGCTAGCTATCAGGTATCTCATGCTTCAACAGAGCACACAAGTTCACAATTGTTTGACACACATGATGCACAGTTCTTAACCCCACCTGGTCACGCTCATGATCACAAAATCAATGTAGTCACACACCAACGCTGGAAATTACTCGGACAAACCATACAGTTCATGTTCTTTTTTTATTATTGCTTTTTTTGCAGTTTAAGGCAAATCAAAGGCGTGCCTGTGAGAAGGGTGTCCTTGTCACAAGGAAAAATGTGGCAAAATGTGCATCACACACACACACACACACACACGCACACATATATATGCATATACATATGGAAACTGTTCGTCAGTGAATACCCTCTGCATGTTTGTGTTTGATGCCACACTCAGAAAACAAATATGACCGATATCACTACTTAAAGTAAAGCCAGCATCATTCATGAGACGTAGAGTAAGATCTTTCCTTCAAGCGACTCTCCCCTGAGGAATCTTCAGACACAGGGGGCATCAACCCATTCGCCGTTGAAGCCCCGCCGTCAAAGAGGGACGATCCTCTGGAGGAGATCATGTTGGAGAAGGACATCACCTTGTGGATTCCCCTGTGCAGGTTCTTGTTGTTCTCCTTGTACTTGACGAAGATGTAGCCCGTCCCGCCGACCAGGTTCAGGGTGATGCCCAGGTAGGTCGGCAGGTTGTGGCTGACCCCGCCAAAGGTCACCAGCCCCAGCATGGTCTGCACCATGGCCTTCAGTCCCCCGACCACGCTAGTGGTCAGCGCGGAGGTCAGCCCAGTGCACAGGAACAGGGAGTAGTTGAGGAGCATCCCCACAGAGATGGTGCTGAGGAAGACGAGGAAAAAGTAAGGGTGCTCAGCGAAGGGGTAGCTCCAGACAGTGGCCATCTCCCCATTGAGGAAGGCAGCCACGGCCATGATGGGCAAGGCATTGAAGCAGTTGAGCTGCAGCGTCTCGAAGGTGGACAGCTTCTGGTGCTGGGCGAAGCGCTGCACCAGCAGGAGGTACAGGGCCTGCGTAAAGTTGCTGGCGATCCCACAGCTGTAAGCCACCACGCTGAACATCAGGTCACCGTAACCTGAAAGGGAAATGGGGAGGGAATTAGGAACACGATGAAATAAATGAAAGGTGGTTGCTGAGTGTAGGCCACCATGCTGAACATCAGGTCACCGTGACCTGAAAGGGGCAGGGAGTAAGGAACACCATGAAATGAACGAAAGGTGGCTGCTTGAGTCTGTACACCAATGCGCTGAACGTCAGGTCGCCGAAACCTGAAAGCGAAAAAGGTGAGGGAATTAGGAACACCATGAAATGAATGAAAGGTGGCTGTCTGAGTCTGTACACCAATGTGCTGAACGTCAGGTCACTGAAACCTGAAAGCGAAAAAGGTGAGGGAATTAGGAACACCATGAAATGAATGAAAGGTGGCTGTCTGAGTCTGTAAAGATTACATATGGAGAAAGTTCATACCAAAAAAACTGCGCTGAACGTCATGTCGCCGAAACCTGAAAGCAAAAAAGGTGAGGGAATTAGGAACACCATGAAATGAATGAAAGGTGGCTGTCTGAGTCTGTAAAAATTACGTATGGAGAAAGTTCATACCAAAAAAACTGCGCTGAACGTCAGGCCGCTGTAACCTGAAAGGGGAACGGGGAGGGAATTAGGAACACCATGAAATGAATGAAAGATGGCTGCATAAGTCTGTAAGTCTGTGCCTGCTGAGTCTGTAGACCAACACGCTGAACGTCAGGTCGCCGTTACCTGAAAGTGAAAGGGGGGTATGGAAGTTGGAACTCGAGGAAATGAATGAAAGATGGCTGCTGGGTCTGTAAAAATTACATAAGGAGAAAGTTCATTAAAAGAAAAACCCAATAAGGAAACAACTGTATGTAGTAAAACAAGACTTACTTCTGATTAAAGGTGTCCAATGTTTCACACCATAATTCCATCTCCAGGGACTATGTTAACTGGCAGTTATGAAGAAGAGCAATATTTGTTTCAGGTGAAAGGTGGTCCTCCCACCTGTAGACTGACTTATTCATTCATAGAATTATACAGTCACTAACACACACACACACACACACAGTCACCAAAACACATGCGCACATACACACACACACACACACACACACACACAGAGTCACTAACACACACGCACACACACACACACACACATAGAGTCACCAAAACACACACACACACACACACACACACACACGCACACAAGCAAGCTGGATGCGTATCCATTCTGCTTCTTGCTATTGTACCTGTTATGAAGCTTTTATTCCTGTACCCTTGCCTGCGGTAGCTGAATAAGAGCGAAAATTTGCTATATCTATGATATACATGTTTTTACACTGTGCAGCAATGAATAATATGGATTTTTTTTTCTCTTTCCCGCCTTGGGGACTGATGATGTAACCACACGTTAAAAATAATGCAAAGAAACTGTACATGTTTCTGAAAAGCGACATGTTCATGATGTTTGTTTTCTTCTGATTTGCTATTGTTGTATCTTTATCTTTTTCTTTTTTTTAACTCTCTCCATATGAACGGCGAAAGCGACGACGTTAACAGCGTTTCATCCCAATTACCATCATCAAAATATTGCAAGTGGAACGCTCTTATACTGAAGAGGTGAATGTTGACAAAGAATACCACAGTTCTGACGACGGAAGCTAAAGGTTGGGTCATTCAGACACCCACTGGACATCCGAGGGGTCTGTGTAGAGGAGAAGAGAGGACTGGCCATACTGAGTGAGTTAAAGTGTGCTGTGAGAAGACCCGAGCAGCATCCACTGCCATGACAGCACCAACTCACTTGTGTCCCACATGTGGGCGAGCCTTCAGGGTCCGGATTGGCCTGTCACCTCCAGACCTACAGTCACCAATCTTCCATCTGATATCTGAAGCCATGGCCATCTTGGAGTCCAAAGGGCGAACATCATCATTTTTGTTTTCCTTTTTTTTCTTTTTTTGGTTTTGTTTTTTGTTGTTGTTGTTGTTTTTGGCCAATAAAAATATTCATGTGAAGTACAATATAAAAAAAAAAACCTTGAAAAAAAAAAAGCAGCAAAACACGCATGCATACACAAACTGAACAAATTTTGACAGGTGATAAGTGTTGAATATATATTACCTGCCACATGTTTAATAAAAATCAAATTAAAAAAACAAATGAAGCAAATAAAAAGACTTTTAAGTAAAGCCAGTATACATGCTGAGAGTAAAACAACAACAAAAAAACAGGATGGTGTTGCAGCCTGACAATGCGCAAAGAGCAGCCCAAATTTCTAACAAAGAAATTGTCGTGATAAAAAGTAACACAAAGCAATACAATGTCAAACTCCATTATCTGAATCATGTACATATATATACATACATGTACATCAATTATTCCTTAATAACATGCTTGCATCAAAGAGACCAAAAACATCTTCTGTGTGTGTGTGTGTGTGTGTGTGTGTGTGTGTGTGTCTGTGTGTGTGTGTGTGTGTGAAATTGCGCTGCATTTCCTGCCTGTGTATGCAAGCATGTGCATGTGTCATTATGTGTTAGTGCTGTGCATAAAATCACAACAGGGCTCTGAGTGTTTACAGTACACAGTCTTACTCATACTCACAGCTGCAGTGAAATCATTATAAGTGCAGTGAAGTGTCAAAGTGAGAATGCCAATGCAATAGAATTCTCATTGATTCATTCATCAACATGGAATCTTCTAAACAACAGATCATAATAAAATCATTTTCTATAAAAATTAAAAGTGTGCTGACATTTTCTTCAGCCCATGATTGTATATACCAAGTGTGTAACATTTGATTCCATGCACAAATTCTATTCTATAAAAACAAAAATTCTTTTTAAAGTTATACAGTTTGCTCTGTGCCACTGTATTTCTTTTCCCTAGAAGTTTCTTTCTCTCTCTCTCTCTCTCTCTCTCTCTCTCTCTCTCTCTCTCATTTTTATTCATTATTATCTTTTTTTTTTTTTTTTAGCTTCCTATTTTCTTTCCTTTGTTTTTATATACATTATTTTCTAAGGGTGTGGGGGTTCTAGGGTGTGTTGAATAGTCTTCTTGGCCAGCAGACTTTATCTCCGCAACTCAACACGCATACACGCACACATGCACGCACACACACAGACAAGGACACAGACAAGGACACAGACACACACACACACACCTATGAATGGATTCATGAAAGCTTGTCTGGGAACACTATATAACTGTATACATGTGGCCATGGTTTGCTGCGTTTGTATGAAAGTGCCACATAAAAGCTAAAGGCACGCCATGCTGTGAAAGGGTAAAAATGGTGTCTTTGCTGCTCTGCTGGCTTCATGTGGAGTTCACTGTCACTGTCACTGGTCCTGAATCCTGATTTGGGTGTGGGGGCAGAGCACTGCTGCAACGCATTACCAACATTCTTTATTTCTGACTGTTGTGGGCCAAGGGCTGAGTTGAGGAAAAGCTCCTCTCTGTCCACTTAAAGATGTATCTACCAACTTCTTTTGCAAGCCAGGCCAGAGGTTTTCCTCTGCTACTGGTAACCATGTAACCCAGTACTGCCTGCTGCATGTGGGTTACTCCCAACTAGAAAATCCAATCCAACTTCTTTCAGTTTCCATGCCTGCCTTGTCTCCTTTTCCCCTGCACTGTTCCCTGAAGGAATCTTGTCACGTGGCCATACCATCTCATTTTCCATTTTTTTCACTGTGGTCAGGAGGTCTTCATACTGACCAATGTGTTGTTTGATGGTATTTTTCTTACTTCTTCATTTGTTATGTGGTCTCTGCAGGAGATGCCAAGGAGTCTCCTGAAGCATCTCATTTCCACTGCATGGATCCTTCTCCAAACTCTGAAGCTCTGCTGTAAGAGTACAGGACTCACAATCATGCAAGAAAATAGAAAGAACCAGTGCATGTAGGAGCTTAAGCTTTGTTCTGAGACTGATGTTCTTGTCTCTCCATATGGGCTTCAATCTAACCAGTGCTGTTGCAGTCTGCACAGCTTTTGCCAGTATTTCGGCCTTGGACCCTTCTTCACTGATGATGGTACCAAGGTACTTAAATTGCTTTACTGTTTCCAGCTGTTGATAGCTGACATTAATCTTGGTCTTAATTTGGTCTTTGCTGTTTGTCATGAGTTTCATGTTCTCAGCACTAATCTCCATTCTGTACTTGATTGATATTTTGTATGAACGGTTCAACTGTTTTGCTAGTTTCACCTCATTCACTGCAGGTCTTCAGAGCAACAATGCAATGTAGAGATGATGATTGTGATTATAATGATAATCATTATCATGACCATCATGATGATGAGTGTGTGTGTGTGTGTGTGTGTGTGTGTGTGTGTGTGTGTACTGTGTGGCATGTGTATACACAGTAATGGGGCTGGGTGAATAATCATGTGCTGCTCTTGTGTCCAGTGAGTAATTTCTGTGTAAAACTTGCATCGATGCCACCATCTTCAATCAGATTTATGTGATAGCGTTAGTGGCTGCATCACAAACACAAGTTTCCGCACAGCCACTGACGTACAGCGAACTAGTTGAAGAGTGGGTTGTCTGGCGAGAGGACAAAATGACGTAAGCTTAGCGTCAGTTGAAATCTTTAGTCTGACGAATGATAAAACTAAAAATCAAGTATGCTTCTAACTGATTTAAGAGTGTGTGTAAGCGCAACAAATATAATATTGCAGTCAACGATACAGAGACTTGATTTGATAGATGTTTGGAGCCTTTGTCTAAAAGGGGATTTACATTCAAACTGGGAATGGCGTCACACATTCTGCACGGGTCGTTGAAGACCGGCTGTTAGTTGTGAAAACGGTGTCTGCTATACATCTTGTGCGTGAAGCAGTATCTGAAGCCTAAGAGTGCTGTCTGAAGCTAACCGCTTGGCTACATATACCTAAGTCATAAAGCTGTCTTCAGCCTATAGTGGACAGCGGTTTCTCACCAGCCTTGTTAGCACTCACCTTTCCGTGTGTGCAGGTGGAACAGATAACGGACTGCAAACTGTCAGTGTCAGGCATAAATTGAATTTGATTAAATTAATACAAAGAGTAAATGAAATAAATAATCTTTTCAAAGTAGATCACACACACACAAACACACACACACACACTTTTCAAAGTAGATCACACACACACAAACACACACACACACACACACACACACATACACATGAACATCCCAAAGATCTGGATCTGGATCTGGATCGATACATCGCTACATCCATTTACTGGCATAAATGCGACGGTGGGGGTGCGCAGCACGTTGGTGTTACTGGCTTCTGGCTTTTGCCAGAGCCGATTTAAAACTATCCACTGACTTTTTGTGGACGATGGTATAAGCATGACATAAAGCATGACATGGTATAAGCATGACATAAAGCATGTGCTCTGCTTTGTAGTAAATGCACCATGTGTTTTTTTAGGGGGTGCACACACATACATGTCTATATATAAACATCCCAAACATACAAAAAGCATGTGCTCTACTTAACAGTAAATGTACCATGTGTTTTTCGGGGATGAGATCATGGCTGGTTGCATGGATGTTTCTTCTTTCTTTTCTTTTCTTTTTACTAGTGGTGAGATCATGGCTGGTTGCATGGATGTTTCTTCTTTCTTTTCTTTTTACTAGTGGTTGTTTTTGCACATACATGTACGCACAACACCCTTGCACACACCTACTCAAGTACAGAGTTCTTTCCAGACACACTTTGGTAAATCAAAACCCATCCACCAAAAGTCGCCTGATTTTTATGACCCAACCAAAGACACGGTTGTCACCCAATTTTTATCACCCAACCTGCTGGCGCACCATTTTGAAAAGGCTGTTATCCTATCCATTGCTCTGAGTCTAAGGTGAATAATAAGAGTGCATGCATGCACAAACACGCACACAAACAGTAACACACACACACAAACACATTCACACACACTGATATACGATCATAAGCATGCAAGCACACATGCATAATCATATTCATATACATATAAACACATACACGCCAAATATACATGCACACATACCTGTGAGGGTTGGCACATGTTTTAAATGGCAACAATATATGCCCAATGACAACACACACACACACACACACACACACACATATATATGTATGCCATTACATCAGTGTATGTCCAGTGACAATTTATGCTGCAACAATATATGCCAAGTGACAATATATAAGCAGTGATTCTTCTCCTTCTCCCTCGTTCGTGGGCTGTAACTCCCAAGTTCGCTTGTATGTACAAGGGAAGACTTTTACATGTATGACCGTTATTACCCCACCATGTATGCAGCCATACTCCATTTCCAGGGGTGTACATGCTGGGTATGTTCTTGTTTCCATAACCCACTGAGCGCTTTCATGGAATACAGGATCTTTAACTTGCGTATTTGATCTTCTACTTGCGTATACACACGAAGGAGGGTTCAGGCACAAGCAGGTCTGCACATATGTTGACCTGGGAGATTGGAAAATTATCCACCTTTTACCCACCAGGTGCCGTTATCCAGATTCAAACCCAGGATCCTCATATTGAAAGTCCAATGCTTTAACCACTCGGCTATTCCGCCTGTAATAAGCAGTGATGATATATGCCCTGTGACAATCTATGCCCAGCAACAATATATTATTGCCTCAGCAACAAGATATGCCC
>NC_134876.1:4983130-4985630 GCF_041734735.1 Babylonia areolata | reverse complement strand
CCAATCGGATATTCTGTCTGTATAGAGTCCTGCAGTTGGGATATGTTGCTGGATGCGACCGTCAGGTTCCTTTGGGTGCAGAGGGGTTTTGGGAGGGTTTGTGGCACGTATTGATGATGAGGCTTCCGTTGTGGAATTTGTAGAATTTTGTGATAGCGCGTGTACTTCTTTCTTTTGACGATTGTTCATATGCGTGTCTTTAGAAAGTATACACACGAGAATGCTCAGTCATTTGTGCACACATATACGTGCGCGCAAGTGTGTGTGTGTGTGTGTGCGTGCGTGCACATGCGCGTGTATGCTCGACCGCAAATTTGAGTGTGTGAGCTCGAGCGCATGTTCGTTTTACGTGTGTATGCTTATATATCCGGCTGTGTGTAAATGGCCTGATACTAGTATGTGGGTACCAGTGCATGTTTGGTTTTTGCGCAAGTGTGAGCATAGATCACACGTGTGTGCTTTTGCTCAGGCGTGTGTGCACGTCAGTGTGTGCGTGGCTCCGATTGCGTGCGTGTATGCGTGTCTTTACGCTCTGGCACTGTATGTAGGTATACACATGTTTATGATATTGATTTTGAAGCGCGCGCACGCAGATTTGTGTGTATCAGTGCGCGTGTATGGAAACTTGATGCGTATCTTTGATCGTGCGCGTGAGAGTGTGTTTTCATTCATACTCTTTTTTTTTTTACTTCTTTTTTTGCATTTATTTTTCTACCAGAGAATACGCGCGCGAACACGCGTGTATGTGCACACGTGCGTACATTTCTGGGAACGTGTAATTGCGCGATCGAGCACAATGCATATGCGCAGAATTGTGTCTGCGGGTGGCACATGCGTAGAAGTTTTTCAATCAAGTTTTGGTGACAAGGCAGTTCCTTTTTCTGTTGTTGTTTTCTCTGTGAATTATTGCAACATTTATAGTTGTTCTTGGGTAATTTCTTGTTAATATATTGTTTCTGTCCAGTTTTTTATCTGTGTCTTTTGTTGTCATGGAAATAATTCAGAGCAACAAAGGTGCTGCCCGTGGGCAACATCCACCATTTTTCCCCTCAAGACGCAATGAGCAGTGTTCACAAGGCGTGCACGTTCGTTCCACCAGTTACACAGAGGAGTGGCGGGGAAAATTTAAAATTTTTTTTGTTCATATCTGTTTTAATGTAGTTATGGCTAAGCCGCGTGCGATTGTTACATGTACCCTTTGTACAAAAATGGAAACAGGCCAAAGAGTGGTATAAATGTAATGAAGGGCCGACTGGTCAGTGTTTGAGGAGTGCCGAAGTTGTAAGCCGAGCAGAGTGCCGGACAACCGGGCTTTCCAGGGTGTAGTTTAGTATAACTTGAAAGGCCAGTCAACGTTGTAGAGTGAATAAGGCAATATCCACAATTTTTTCCCCTGAGTAGTGTTCATAACTTGACGTGGACGTTCACTGTGGATATAGCGGTGAGTAAATCCTAGTTTGTGATTGAACTGTCTTTTTTCTTTTTTTTTTGGCTCGCCTGAAGAGAGACGTTCCTTTTCTCTCAAACCTTTCCTGTGACTTTTTCCTACCTGTGACTTTTTCTCCCTACTACGTGTGTACACATATGTAAATGTGCAAACACGCATGTATGTGTATGAATGTGTGTGCAGTACAGGGGACGAAATGGGGATATTGCCCAACTTTAAATCTTTGTATGCGCGTGAGCTTTTCGGTTTTGTTTCACTGAATATGTGTGCGCGCATGTGCGTGCATTCGCAAGCTTGTGCGAATATGTGTGTGTGTGTGTGTGTGTGTGTGAGTTGGGTAGAAAGAGAGAAAGAGAGATAAAGACAAGAGAGAAAGCGAGATAAAGAAAGAGAAAGCAAGTCAAATGAATGCACTCACTCACCCACACTCCTTGCATACAGTCACAAAGACAGAGACGTAAATGCGCATTCCACTCTATTTATTCAGTTCATTCTGTTTTCATCCATAAAGATAAGTATCCATGTCAATGTTTTGCAAGCACAGAATTTCGTTATTTCAATGTGTAAGGCTGTAAAAAATTGTAAATTTGTTAACTATCAGAAATCATTTGTTATCATTGTAGTGTTCAAGAATCCCCACCCCACTTTCATGTCATGGTTAATCTCATCGGCCACACCTACCGAGATAGTTGCTGACGTTAAACACGAATACAACTGTTTGTAATATTATTATCATTCTTAATATGTTAGGAAAAAACACCAAAAAGACAAAAAAACAACAACAAAAAAACAAAAACAAACAACAACCCACAACTGAACTCATTTCCCTCACATAATACCCATATGAAAAGGCAATGTTGTCATCTTAGAAGAATAGAATGTTCGGAGGTGAAGTCGATTATGGCCGCACATGGTGAATTTTTCCCCCACCATATATATACCCTTAGTGAAAATCAAAGTTGTCATCTAAGAAGCATATAATGTTAGGATAAGATGGGGTCGAAGATGACCGAAATTCTGCCCTGTTCAGGCAACGGTTTCGTTTCTTCTGTC
>NC_134876.1:4970630-4975630 GCF_041734735.1 Babylonia areolata | reverse complement strand
GTTGTTGTTTTTTTAACAAAAAGTGCTCTTTCCCGTCCCTGTTTCTGCAGTTTATTGCCAAACAAATGCATTACATAATGATTCTACACTCTACTAACTGTGCAGCAGTGAAATGTACACTGCAAGCCTCTCTTAAGATGGAGACCGCGGCTGCCACTCCTTCCTGTTAAGCACAGTTGGCCGGACAGCCAGTCCTGTTTGAGTGGAGTGGGTCACTAGCTTAGGGGTATAAACCTTTTGACTCTTGGAGACGATCTCTACCACTCAGCTGTCCCCCTTCCAGGCATTGTTTTTCCATCTCCTACACTGTAATTGCGCTACTGCCTCGACATCCTATAAAGTCCACGTGTCTTTCCTGCTTCAGGATGTATGTTGTGTTGTTTCCTTTGTCAATGTCCTTAATTTGGTGTTAATTTGACCACTCCTCTCTCTCTCTTCTTCAAGGGCCGTTTTTCTATGAGTAGGGTGAGTGCACGTTCAAAGTACGATGCCCTCTGTCATTTGTTGTTTTTCCATCTCCTCGTGTTTGTAAATTCTGTCTTCGCACCATTGTTTGTTGTCCAGCCAGTCTTTTTAATTGGAAGGTCTAAGTAGATTGAGGGAGAAAATGTTTTCCAGTCAGTCTTTTAATGAAGTGGTTTAAGGAGATTGAGGGCCAAGGGAGACGTTATCCATCAGTTTTTAATTGGAGTTTTACGGGGAGTGAAGAAGAAAAGACGTGGGGTAATGGGTGGCGGTGGGGTGGAGGAGGACTGGGAGAAAATGGGTGTGTGTTTATGCATGTCTCGATGTGTGGGATGTATTCAATTGTGTTCTTCCTTTTTCTTACCGCCATCCTCTGTCTCCAATCGCCGTCTCCTTGTCTGTATGTCTGTCAGTGTGTTTGTGTGTGAGTGTGAGCGTGTGTGTGTATGTATGTGCGTGTGTTTATCGAACTGATAAATTTATGAATAACTGATCTATCTGTTCGTGTGCGTGTGTTCATGGATGGGTGTAGGGGAACGGACGTGCGTCAGATAGATATTTATAGCTAGCTATAAATAGCACGTCCGTTCCCCTACACCCTAGAGAGAGAGAGAGAGAGAGAGAGAGAGAATCTTTTTTTGATGAGGGAAGTGGAATAAGCATGCATATGCTTTTGTACAGCCAGCCCTTAGGGCACAGAGAAATGAAATCAAAATGTTCACAAGATAACAAACAGTTATAGAAAGCCCGCTTGATCAAAGTTCGCATTAGTATAAATTCTCCCTAGCTTACATTGCGAAGTCCCGACATCTAGCTCAGCCGTGTTTGTGAACGGGGAGACGGGGAACGACTTGAAAGACAGGCCGCCACACGGGATGTTCCGACATCTGTTTCAGCTCGGAGATTGTGACAGACATCACATAACTGCACGTGTTCCTACAGCTGGGGCGGGTGATGCCGCGTCGCTGACCAAAGACTAGGGAGTGGGGGTGAGGGAGGGTGGAAGGAGGGAGGGTGGCGCGGGGTGTCAGCGCGACCTCAAAGACTGGACTTTGGATGGAGCGGGAAGGGAGATAAGATGTGGTGGAGGGGGGGTGGAGGTGAAGGGATGGGGAGGGAAGGGAGACAGTGTGTGTGTGTGTGTGGGGGGGGGGGGTTCACACTGTCAGCACACTATAACATATATAAATTATATCCTACACCACATCTGCTAGGCAGATGCCTGACAGCAACATTCCCCAAAGTGCTTGTCAGGCCTTGAGTGCATACAGGAGACATCAAATGAAAGAGTAAACCGCACGTGTACAGGCGAACTCCAGCTGAAGACAGTCCTTTCTCTCTTGTCAACGCTACTGCTTATCGCTTGACTGTGGTTGTAAAGTTGGTTTTACATAGACAAATGAACCTGTCGCTGATCCAGCCCCATTCGCGCAACACACACCCATACAGATACACAAGTACATAAATAAATGAATAAATAGATAAATAAGCAAATAAATATACATACATACATGCATGCACACACAAACACACACACAAACACACACACACACACACACACTCACATACGCACACAAGCACAGACACATAGTCAAAAGCACATACACTTACACATATTCATACACACACACACACTTACACACACATAAATACGGACACACTAACACAGATAGACATACACACACACACGTGTGCGAGCGTGCACACACACACACACACACACACACACACACACACACACACACACAAACAAACCCCCAAAACATATATTCACACACACACACACACACACACACACACACACACATGTGCCGTGAACATTGTTTTAGAAGGCAGTGGCCAACCGGGTCACGTTCCTCCTTTCCCAGCCAATTCAGGTCAGTAGTGGCTGATGGTAGCAGGGGGCACTGGGTGACAAAGGAATTTATACTTACCTCATTGCTGTGACATCACCCTGTAGGGTTCGGCAGGATTATGTCACTTTTACAATATTACCAAAGACGGAATACTGCCTCCAGAACTGGTTAAGGACATTCGAGATAGTAGTGTCTATGTTTAGGAATGCTATGTTGTCTAGACAGTGCCCACTTGAGTCCGCCGAGTTCATTTTCGGGTCTGTTTATACCGGTGCTGTACGCCTTTCATGCTATGGTCACTTTGCCCAGCCATGGTAGAGAATAGCGTCCACTTGAGTTCTAATCCGGGCTGTTCATACCTTACACTTCCTCCCATGTTTCCGGTTTCCCGGCCGTGTTACGAAAAGGCGACCCACGGCATAGGTTTTTCACCAAAAATCATTAAAAAAAAAAAAAAAAAAACGTGTTTGGGGATTATACAGTTGTATTTGGTCAAAATAATGTCTCTTCTTTGCATTTATGTCAACCATTTTGCTCAATTTGACCGATTTCATTGCAAATAAATTTATTAAAATCATTTCCTGACATGGGTGTGTGTGAAGTTTGAGCGAATGTGACCAGTTTGCATCGATCTGGACGGCCTGGTATCAGTGTGAAGGTCATTCACCGGTCTGTCTTCTCATTCCTATTTCCTGTGGAAAATTCCACTCACGGAAACACACGAAGAGCAAATCCGAAGGAACCAGAGAGGCATTTTTGAGGGGTTGTGGCTGAGTCTTTCATTGTGAACCAGATCATCAAATGACTTTAACTCACTCAGTACGGCCAGTCCTCTCTTCTCCTCTACACAGACCCCTCGGATGTCCAGTGGGTGTCTGAATGACCCAACCTTTAGCTTCTGTCGTCAGAATTGTGGTATTCTTTGTCAACATTCACCTCTTCAGTATAAGAGCCTTCCGCTTGCAATATTTTGATGGTGGTAATTGGGGTGAAACGCTGTTAACGTCGTTTCTTTCGCCGTTTGTATGGAGAGAGTTAAAGAATTCGTTAGGATTGGTCATATCACTGAGCACATAATCCCCTTTTGTCTCTTATCCCCCCCTCACCTCCCCCCCGGCACCCCCCCCCCCCCCCCGGCACCCCCCCCGTAGCGAAACAAATCGCTGTCCAATATATAAAACATGCTTAGTCTGCTGTTAACTGTATTTTGCCACTGGCTTAAAAACTCTTGCAGATTGAAGATTACAGACTGCTGCACAAAGCTTATAAAATAGTGTGTGATATATATATATATATATATATATATATATATATATATATATATATATGGTATTGGGAGCATTTTCTTAAACAATTACTTTAATGGCTACTTCCCTTGCTGCAACCGGAAATGGACAAGCACTCTGTCTTTTTTCCCTGAGAAAAGTGGATGTGTACAAAGGGAAGAAACTGCATTTTCTTAAACAGTTATTACTTTAATGGCTACTTCCCTTGCTGCAACCGGAAATGGACAAGCATTGTCTTTTTTCCCTGGGAAAAGTGGATGTGTACAAAGGGAAGAAACTGCATTTTCTTAAACAGTTATTACTTTAATGGCTACTTCCCTTGCTGCAACCGGAAATGGACAAGCATTGCCTTTTTTCCCTGAGAAAAGTGGATGTGTACAAAGGGAAGAAACTGCATTTTCTTAAACAGTTATTACTTTAACGGCTACTTCCCTTGCTGCATCCGGAAACGGACAAGCATTGTCTTTTTTCCCTGAGAAAAGTGGATGTGTACAAAGGGAAGAAACTGCATTTTCTTAAATAGTTACTACTTTAATGGCTACTTCCCTTGCTGCAACCGGAAATGGACAAGCACTCTGTCTTTTTTCCCTGGGAAAAGTGGATGTGTACAAAGGGAAGAAACTGCATGTTCTTAAACAGTTATTACTTTAATGGCTACTTCCCTTGCTGCAACCGGAAATGGACAAGCATTGCCTTTTTTCCCTGAGAAAAGTGGATGTGTACAAAGGGAAGAAACTGCATTTTCTTAAACAGTTATTACTTTAACGGCTACTTCCCTTGCTGCATCCGGAAATGGACAAGCATTGTCTTTTTTCCCTGAGAAAAGTGGATGTGTACAAAGGGAAGAAACTGCATTTTCTTAAACAGTTATTACTTTAATGGCTACTTCCCTTGCTGCAACCGGAAATGGACAAGCACTCTGTCTTTTTTCCCTGGGAAAAGTGGATGTGTACAAAGGGAAGAAACTGCATTTTCTTAAACAGTTATTACTTTAATGGCTACTTCCCTTGCTGCAACCGGAAATGGACAAGCACTTTGTCTTTTTTCCCAGAGAAAAGTGGATGTGTACAAAGGGAAGAAACTGCATTTTCTTAAACAGTTATTACTTTAATGGCTACTTCCCTTGCTGCAACCGGAAATGGACAAGCACTTTGTCATTCAATCAGATTTCGGACGAACACACATACACACTCAGACAGACATAGAACAAAACAACGCACAGTGTGTATACCTTCACGTGATGGTCACAACTGATCTCAGGAAAGAATACTTAGTAACTATCGATAGTAATCGATAGAAGAAAGCTATCTTAATCCCGAATACCGAGAGTTTGTGAGCGAGGGCATGTGTTTGAAGAGGAGAATTGATTACTGACAGATTACTGACAAGAACA
>NC_134876.1:4963130-4965630 GCF_041734735.1 Babylonia areolata | reverse complement strand
GGATTGAGAAGCAATATGCATTTAGCCATTGTCATTATCGTTATCAGCTGTTAACTGTGTCAGTAAGTAAGTAAATACGTGAGTGAGTGAGTGAGTGAGTGAGTGAGTAAGTAAAATTTGTTCAGAAATGTGACAGTCCGTAATTGCATTCGTTCAACCATTGCGTTCTACCATTGCGTTTTCCGTGCTTGGAACTCATTTTGATATTTTCGTTGAAGAATTGCCCGTTCCATGTTTTAATTAATTCGTCTACTGCGTCTTACAAAGCCTTGTGCAATGGAGGTGTTTCCATTGCAATTTCGATTTTATAATTCAGTGCTGAACGGATCACCAACATTGTCAAGTTCTGGCTGTCGTAGGATAGGCCTGAGTTTCGACAAAGCTCCTCTCTGTCCACTTAGTGATGTATCTACCAACTTCTTTTGCAAGCCAGGCCAGAGGTAACCATGTAACCCAGGACTGCCTGCCCCATGCGGGGTTATCCCCGACTAGAAAATCCCATCTGCAGAGGGATTATGTTCCCTTTGTTCCGCAAACAAATTGAAACGTTTGGTGAGGAAGTGAGTACGTATTATTTTGTTTCGACTTGCAATTTCTGTTTCCGGGGTTGTTATTTTATTTCATTTTATTAAAAACCTTTTTTTTTGTCCCCGTCCTAGAACGGTTAGCTTCAACCCCTTCTTGCTAATGTCTGAGCAAGGGGGCCTGGCGCTGGAGAGGCCTGTTCTTCCGTTTTAATTACTGGTTCAGCTATTTTTCTTTCCTATTGTTTCAGTTTAATTTTAATTCCCCTCCTTTCCCACTGAGTGCGTAGCCAACCCCGCGGTCTTTGAAATGGACGAGGATGGCGGGAGTGGTGAAACCCCGGCAGTCCCCACAGAAAAATATTAACATTTTTCTTTGGGGGTTGTTGCGGTACTTGTTTTGAGTTTTCTGAATTTATTTTGGGGACTTCACTGTGGTTTAACAGTTCTAAAAGTACTAAACCTTTTTTTTTTTTTTTTTTTTTTGGTTTGTTTGTTTGTTTGTTTTTGGACGTTTGGCGTCAAAACCTATCTCTTCCTTTCCCAGAACATGATGCGCAGACACAGACACAGAAACTCAAAGGCACAGACATAGACACACAGTCACACGGACACTGACAGACACACACACACACACACACACACACACACACACACACACACACACACACGCACACAAACACAAACACACACGCATACACACACATCGGCACACGCATGCACGCACAGAACGTATCTGTTATACAGTTGCTTTGATGTTTCTGTGAATAAAGTTTGTTTAAAACAGACAGACAGAAACAGACAGACAGACGAGAGAGAGAGAGAGAGAGAGAGAGAGAGAGAGAGAGAGAGAGCATCAAATGCAAGAGACGAACTCACACTCAAGCTGAATGTGAAGAAACAGCTATCAAAGGGACGTAACCACACAATGTAAACCCCACAGGCGATAATTCTCATTTTATGCGATTACGTCCCCTACTCAGGAATTGTGGTTTGGGTTGAATCGACATGTACGCAGATATCTACGAACAAAATGCTGTTTTCATCATATCTTGCATGTTCGAGAATTTGAAAGAAAATTCATAGCTTTTAAAGTAGTTGCTGCATGGAAGACACTTTAACAATGCTATCAGTAGTGGCTGCACACACGATGCTTTAACAATACAAACACCAATGACTGCATGGATAGTGCTTTAATTGAAACGTTTAGTGAGGAAGTGAGCAAGTGTAATTTTCTTTCTGCTTGCAATTTCTATTTCCGGGGTTGTTTTTATTTTTAATTTATTAGAAACCTTTTTTTTTTTTTTTTTTTTTTTTTTTGTCCCCGTCCTAGAACGGTTAGCTTCAGCCCGTTCTTGCTAATGTCTGAGCAAGGGAGCATGGCGTTGGAGAGGCCTGTTCTTCCGTTTTAATTATTGGTTCAGCTATTTTTCTTTCCTATTGTTTCAGTTTAATTTTAATTCCCCTCCTTTCCCACTGAGTGCGTAGCCAACCCCGCGGTCTTTGAAATGGACGAGGATGGCGGGAGTGGTGATACCCCGGCAGTCCCCACAGAAAAATATTAACATTTTTCTTTGGGGGTTGTTGCGGTACTTGTTTTGAGTTTTCTGAATTTATTTTGGGGACTTCACTGTGGTTTAACAGTTCTAAAAGTACTAAACCTTTTTTTTTTTTTTTTTCTTTTTTGACGTTTGGCGTCAAAACCTATCTCTTCCTTTCCCAGAACATGATGCGCAGATACAGACACACAGAAACTCAAAGGCACAGACATAGACACACAGTCACACGGACACTGACAGACAGACACACACACACACACACGCACACACACACACACACACACACACACACACACACACACACACACACACACACACACACACACACACACACACACACACACACAAACACAAACACACACGCATACACACACATCGGCACACACGCACGCACGCACAGAACGTATCTGTTATACA
>NC_134876.1:4935630-4958130 GCF_041734735.1 Babylonia areolata | reverse complement strand
GGTAAAATGGTGCTGGATTTTCGGCAAACAGTGGTGTGTGCAGCCAATTAATTTTAATGAGCACTGCTCTGACTAGAGGTGCTTACTTGTACGTGTACTTCCCTTCTTTACAATGAAAAAACCACAGCTGTCGAAGAATTGACAATTTTGGGTTAAAAATATACTGAGATTTTTTTAAAGCGCATTTTCTTTGCTGTTTGTGGTGCACAGTGTATTCAAAAACTGAAAATGCCATTGGGAGACCACACGCACTGTGCTCAATAAAAGCAATAACAACAGCAGAAACTAGCTTTTTATGAAATGGTCGTAAATTGACTTCTTTTTTTTTTGTTTGTTTTTTGTTTGAGCATGTAGCATAACATTTGGTTTAAATTGATTAAGTCCAGATGATGGAGTCTCCCGTCGGTCCGACGGATGAATAGGCAGGCAGGCTTATCTGTCGGTGTGTGTCCTCATGGGAGAAGAGGCCGATTCTGGATGCGCAGCACTTCCCACAGGTGTTGCAAGGGAAAACGTCTCCAGAAGTTGAGCCCTGCTTCCTTCGCTCATGCTTCTTCTCAGTGACCAGCGTTCTCTTGTTTTCAAACGTCTTTGTGCCACTAGAGCACAGCATCCTCCAGCGAGAACGGTCAAGGGCATCAGTTTCCCAGGAAGCGATGTTTGTCACAGGCTTTGAGGTTTGTCTTCAAGGTGTCCTTGAAGCGCTTGCAGGGTCTTCCAAGTTCACGGTGGCCTTCCTTCAGCTGGCCATACAAAAGCATCTTCGGTATCCTGCTGTCTGTCATCCGGATGTAAAAGGTAGGTATATTTTGGGTTTTTGTTGGCAGTTGTTTTTGTTTTTAACTGTTCAAATTTCAGTGAAACGAACATTGATTGCCGCTACATCTGGAAGTTATAAGTGTTCGTTGACATTTAGAAGTAATAAATTTTGCATAAAGTGCAGCTCTTTTGCACAATGCTCTGTTAAAAAATCAGGATGGAGATGAAAACTTACGAATTGTGCGCTCAGTACTACTACACCAAGAAAAACACAAGGCATTCAATATCCTATTGCTGATCTTTTGCTATTGATGTGTGTCCGATGAAGCGCTTTGTTCCGGGTTATCTGTGATACTGATAATCAAATGTAAGGAACCTGTTATTTTTCTTGTGGATGTGCCTTGTCCCAGTGTACCCGCCGACATTTATCTTTCGCCGTGTGTGTGTGTGTGTGTGTGTGTGTGTGATTGACTGACTGACTGTGTGACTGTGTGTCTGTGTCCGTGTGTGCTTAGTACAGTACAATATTTCAAGTTAGTGTCTGCGGTGCGGTGCGGGAGCGCCTATTTGTAGCGCAATAATTAGTTATTTTCAAAGTTATAATGAAATAGTTATATGCGAGTAGTTGATGCACTAAATGCATAAAGTGATAATATGCACCCGTGCACTTAGCATAATACAACATCTATCATCATTTCAACAATAAATGATACAGAAAATGAGGGCGACTTACTGAAACATTACTTGATATACTTCGAATGACTTATAACTGTTATTGTTACAAGCACTACTGCGTCTTCCGTATTGATATACGAACATCAGTTTTAATAACGACAGTTCACTTATACATTCCTACAATACAGACGATTTAAATGTTGTGTATTTGCAATGATAAGATAAAACAAAATGTTAAACAAATAATTGCTTGACCTTTCTGCCCAGCTTATTGTAGCCCCAATACTTTCCATTTTGTTGAAGAATAAGTAAGCAAACACACACACACACACACACACACACACACACACACGTGCACGCACACACAAAATCACACACCACACACACACGCGCGCGCACACACACACACACACAGAACAATCAAATAACAAACACATCTTTATTGATTAACAAATCAGCTGACCCTTCTTCTCGCTGTTGTATGTGGAGTCAACCATCGACGATAAATTATATTCAAGACAGACGCTAAGCAGTTAAAAAACAACAACAAAAAAACCTAAACAAACAGTAGCTAGGGGAATGTACCCGCCAGACATTAATGCTTGCCCTGCCGTGATCATTGAATACCAGAATAATTTATACATTCCTTTCGTTGACCGTGATCTGTGTGCGCGTTGAGCGATTGCGATTCTCATTTTTGATTCGAGGCTAGCACAAAGTAAGACTACTTTAAAATGGAGAAAGTTATAAAAAAAAAAAAAAATAAAAAAAATCCCAAAAAAACCCAACAACTGTGGGAAGTAAAATAAACGGCTAATTTCTGACAAAAGTGAGTTTTATTTTACTACCCACAGTTATAAACTTTCTCCATTTGGTGCTTTTATAGACGAGTAGTCATTCTTCATTTTATCGTCGTACCTACTTCAAAATGCTTGAATAGCGTAAGTTGTATGTTACATAAATATTGCCACAGTATGGAGTGAAAGCAGCTTGAAAACTGCTGTCTTTAATTAAACGTTTCTTCCGGAACGAATATTCCACACTGGTTTCGAATGCCGCCGATCTGTAATGGTTTCAGTGCTTCAGTGGTTGGATTATAAAAATCATTTTATCTCGTGTCTTGTTATGATTTACACAAAACTAGGGTAGGCTACAAAGGCCTGACCAGCGTTGGGTTGAGGCGTAGGTCCGGTGGTTTTTTTTGTTTTTTGTTTTTGTTTGTTTGTTTGTTGTTGTTGTTTTTAAAATTTTTTTTTTTTAAATTATTCCTTTTACAGCAGATATCTTGTAGCGAATGTGGGTCAGTCCACACGCTGTTACACCCCTTGAAACTGAATCTTTTTTCGACTGGATTTGCTATAACACGATGTTATATAGATAGATAAAATAATGACTTTCAATGCATTTTCGAAGCATCTCGTTTCGTGGATTTTCTGTCCGTTTTGTTTTAATGAGATTCAACTGCATTAGTTATGGTGTGTGATTGTAGCGGATACGTGGACACGTGCGAGCGATATTGGGAATTGAAGTGCAGGATCTGACTTGGAACAAAAACAAGTGGATATGGAAGGAAACCTCACGCTGTCCTGTCTGACAGAAGACGAATGTGAAAAAATTGTGCACGTGCTGGAGAAAGATTTCGAGTTGCGGCAGACCGAAAGAGAACGACTGGAGTGAGTCCTTGGTTTTTATCTGTCTGTCTGTCTGACTGCCTCTGTCTGTCTCCATTTCTCATAGTCTCTATCTGTCTCTCTCTCTCCACCAACCCCACCCCCACAATACCCCTCATCTTTCATTCACTCTTCTGGCACATACCTTCAATGCGGCAAAACAAACTGCATAACAACGTTCGTATAAATTTTATTGTGGTAATGCTGTTCAGTTTTCCGTATTCTGTAAAATTCTTATAAGATTATGTGAACTTATGTTTGTAAAATCCTATAAGCTATATTTTTCTCTGGATCATATACAGTAGAATATACTTCTAGTTGTGTGCTTTGTGTCGGTTCTATTGGCAGTGGAGGGTAGAAAAGATGGCAGTTTAATTGTTGTGGTGATCAGTGATGGTTGATGTTGATTGTAATGATTGTGGTGGGTAATTCAACTAAATGCGTTGGTGCTCGTTTATTCCAGATCACTTCCATTCAATTCTCTCTTTTTTTTTCTTTCCTTCACGAATATATTCTGAATCTTTTAAAATTATAGGTATGGGTTTCTGTTTCAAGGAGATGCCAAAGCTAGCGGACTATTCCATATACGCCGTCCATAACATCTGCGAAAATCGAATGGTAAAACTGCCTGAACCACCTGAAAATGGAGAATGATCTCCAAAACAGTGTTTTAAACTTTGTTAGCACTCATTAAAGATTTTCCCCGGCATAAGTCATAACACATCATATCTCGAAAATCCCTTCGCGAAAGGGTCAGCACTGCCTGCAGAAGATCCGTCACCCTTACCGGGCATTTTGTTGCATGGAATGAAAAAAGCTGTTTAAAAAAAAAGAAAAGAAATAAGTTATACAAGTATTACGAAATTGATCAATGACGTGATGTAAACAGCAAAGTATGACGTCATTAGTTCGTCCACGTTGTAAAACATGATAAGTGCCCTTCGTATGAACACATGCATGAAAAGGATTACAGAACCTGCTACAAATCAAAATCAACCAGGAGTGAAACGATGCATGGTAATGTTCAGCTTTAGAATATTAAACTCAGGGGGGGGCTGTTTAGACGAAAAACAAAGGGTGTCTTAGGCTCACCTCGATGCGCTAAGTTGAATGGAACCCTCAGCTAAGCTGTACGACCACTACTTTCCCATGAAACTGCGACAATTTTATACACAGTAAGGTAGTCTTCAACTTTAGAATAAAACACAGAGATTGATGACGCGACAACCCGCGTGATCAGCAGTCAAAATGGCTTGCAGGTGGTTGCTCTGGCTGTGATCGGCTGAGCTTACTGTGTATAAAATTGTCGCAGTTTCATGGGAAAGTAGTGGTCGTACAGCTTAGCTGAGGGTTCCATTCAACTTAGCGCATCGACGTGAGCCTAAGACACCCTTTGTTTTTCGTCTAAACAGCCCCCCTGAGTTTAGTATTCTAAAGCTGAACATTACCACGATGCATATTACTGGTTTGCATTTGAACAGGTTCATGAGAAAGTCCCTGATGAAAGAAGAGGATCGAACTCAGGTGCTTGCCCAGCAGACAAACTTCAACAGAAACTTCTGCATCAGATGCTGTCAAGTGTTCGGTCTCGTCTTCCGCAGGCGGCGACGGTGCTGTAACTGCGGTTACAACGTCTGCAGCAGCTGCTGCAGCTACCTGTGTGAGAGCAAGGAAATCGTCTGTCACTTCTGTGCAAAGCAAAAGTGAGGGAGAATTTACAGTTCTCGTGTGTGTGTATGTGTGTGTGTGTGTGTGTGTGTGTGTGTGTGTGTAGGGGGGGGGGGGAGTGTTGCGGTGTGTGTGTGTGTGTGTGTGTGTGTGTGTGTGTGTGTGTGTGTGTGAGAGAGAGAGAGAGGCATAAGTACGAAGATGACGATGTGATAATGGTAGTGGTGGTACATGTGTGAGGTGGTGGGGCGGTATCAATGCCGATCACACTGATGAAAATACTACTGCAGTTCTCTCTCTCTCTCTGTCTCTCTATCTGTCTGTCTGTCTCTCTCATGCGAGCCCGCGTGCACACACAGACATACACCACACACACTTGAATTAATCAACTTAGACAAGTTTTTGATGATTTATTAAGGTACTTTCAATCAATGTATTAGGGTATATTATGAAAACAGAACACACAGCATAGCCTACGTATTTAGGAGACTTTCAATCTCTCCAGCTGCCACCGAAAACTTAGCAAATATGTGGTCAGGTGGGCCAGTGCTTCAGGTGTGAATTTTAATGCCAGATATTTTTGCTGGATGAATAATGCAGGAGAATAAAATACACCCACTGGCGTTTGTGCATAACTGTATATTTAGAATAACATGCATATTCGTTGGTAAAAATTCTATGATTCTTTTCATACATATAGCAGAAAGTGTTTTTAAAGCGTTTACACACACACACACACACACACACAACACACACACACACACACACACACACACACACACACACACACACATCGAATATATCAGACGATTTGTATATTTCTACTTATGCATATTTTGATGACTCCAAAGTTTTGTGTTTTTTTTGCAGTCTCATTATTTTTGTCTGGCTTTTTTTCGGTTCAGTCTGATTTTTTTCCTGGCATTATTTATGTATATTCTATTGTTTTTTGTGTCGTCAGTTAGCAAAACTTGGAGTATTGGTTTCCAATGATTTTTTTTTTCCAGAGTAATGTATCTTGATCAACAGTTTGAGATTTTGAAATTTCAATGTTCGGTTGTACACACACACACGCACGCACACACACACACACACACACACACACACACACACACACACACACACACACACGCACGCACGCACACACACACACACACACACACACACACACACACACACACACACACACGTCAACCTTGCCCACTCCTGTTGGGAGGTAATTCCAAAACAAAATTTTTAGCTATCAGCACCTGATATTGGAAAAGTGGTCTGATTGGTGGTTTCGGTCTCTTAAAATGTAGATGTAGATCATACGAAAATCAAAAGCCAGGGAAAAGAAGTGGTAAACAGATCTTTGTTGTGCACCGGTTCGTTTTATGCCCGTGTGAGGTGAAATCGCCTTCATCAAGATTTGTTCTCTACAAATATTCATGACCAAAGTTAACTTCAACAGTCATTTTCATGATCTATCTTTGGAAAACTATGAATGGTTAAGTCACATTTGATTTGAAGTCACCGAAGTCACCGAATTATTACACAGATCTAAATGAACATGAAGATTTTACAATCTTCGATTTACGCACCATTTTATATTTGAGCACATTAGATTTTCACTAATAAAAGACTTGTGTCGTGTCATTGATTGAATTAAGTATCATGGTATTCGCGTTCGACCATCCGAAGCAGGTTTGGTCTGAAATCTCTGACGGTCCTCAGACTGGTTGTCTTTTGGAAGGAGCAAATTTTAACCTACATTCCTTTGCGTCAATGCTACGATTGTGGCTATTCAACGCATGTGCCATTGTGTCCACCCACCACATTGTCAGTTCATCGTTTTCAGTTGTTTGTGAAAAAAAAAGTATTGTCATTGAAACAGAATTTAAGTTGAGATATTAAGTTAGTTTACTGTTGCATATTGATGTGTGTGTTTTTTTTCTCCCCCTTTTTGACTCACTTGTGTAAGCGAAGTAAGTCTTTGTTTTATCCCAGTGTTCGGTTGTCTGTGTGTATGTGTGTGCGTCTGTGTCTGTGTCTTTGTGTGTGTGTCCGTGGTAAACTAACATTACCATTTTCTCGGGAAATACTTTGTCTGCCAATACCAAATTTGACGTAAACATAGTATGAAAAAAAAAAAATCTTCACAGTCATACCAATAACAGGTTGTAAATCTCCCGAATTGAGCCGTATTTTTCCGAATCATTAACGGTATATTTCGTTAACGTTTGCTCCGAAATCCGAAAATTCCAAAAATCGCTTCCCACTTTGGCATACTAGCAGGTACGTTGTATTCGAAGACATGACCTCGTTTTTCTAAGTTCACAATTAAAAGGAAAGAAATACGAATTCTGGACAGAACACATACAGTAATACTAACTACAATATCGACGTGTTTACTGCATGTAAATATTCTAAAGTGGACACTGAATAAACTGGAATGAACATAAAGGAAACAAGGGAGGCAAGGCCTTTAAGACTCACTTGTGATAAATTAAGTCCCCTAGCATTAATTACAGAGTAATTTCCCTTTTTTACTCTCTGCACCAAAACGTTTGCAAAATAAATAAAAATTCCATGCTTAGCAAAAGAAGTTCCTGTTTGAACAAAAAATGATAATAATGACTCCTCCTGTTGTTGTGTCAGAATAAGAGGTCAAAGTGCCAAGTTTAGAGAATACAAAAATTATAAATATAACAGTAAATGCAGTTTGCATATAATTAGGCTTCTTTTTTTTTCTTTTTTTTTTTTTGGTGCCTATCCCAGAGGTGCAATATTGTTTTAAACAAGATGACTGGAAAGAACTGAATTTTTCCTATTTTTATGCCAAATTTGGTGTCAACTGACAAAGTATTTGCAGAGAAAATGTCAATGTTAAAGTTTACCACGGACACACACACACACACACACACACACACACACACACAGACAACCGAACACCGGGTTAAAACATAGACTCACTTTGTTTACACAAGTGAGTCAAAAAATGAATTGATCGCAGTTTCTTTTAGCTCGTTGTAGGCCTCGACTGGTTCGTGCAGATCTAGAGATCTGTCATGTGTTGCTTTGTGCTTGAAGGGATAGCAAAGTCTCCTTTACCACCGAAATAAAAGAATAATCGAGATATGATAGAACAAACAAAAACATTATTTAAACAGCGTTATTACGTCCACTACAATCACATCTATTTCTCGCAGGAAGAAGAAAACGTCAACAATGTTTTAAGTATTAATTATCATTATCATTATCATCATGATCATCATCATCATATGCATATATGTGTAACAATGAGCAGTTAAACCATTTTCATTCCACCAGAGATTACGCCAAGCAGACATCTGGGTGGTTCTATGACAGGGCAGGCCGGAGGTTTCAAAGGACTGCAAGTGCCAAAGTCATTCGCTACCTCTACAGGTCCAGTTCTTACTGTGAGTTGTCACCACGATCATCATCATCTTCTTCCTCACCATCATCTTCATTGCTTTCATTCTCATCATAATCATCATCATCATCATCGCCTTCATCATCGCCATAATCATATTCACTGTACTTGTCATAGACGTGCACAATTCAATACGCGGCCTTAACTCTCAATTCATGAAAAAAAAGAAAAGATAAGAAGAAGAATGACAATACTAATGAACTGATTTAATAATGAACACACACACACACACACACACACACACACACACACACACACTGACACACGCCGCGCGCGCGCGCATATAAGACAACGGAGCCACCAACTACAAGGGAAATAATTCGTGTGCTCCTCGTGAATGGAAATGGGGTTACCGTTCTTACCGCCTTCAACTTGACCAAGCCAACAGGTTGGTTGAATCGAAGAACACAATATCTACTAATATAGTTAAACTCTCTCTCTCTTTCTCTCTGTCTCTCTCGCGTGTATGCTCGCGCGAGGGAATAGATATGCATCTCTGTCTGTCATATATGTACATACATATATATAGTGGAGTGGTGGCCTAGAGGTAACGCGTCTGCCTAGGAAGCGAGAGGGAATCTGAGCGCGGTGGTTCGAATCACGACTAAGCCGCCGATATTTTCTCCCCCTCCACTAGACCTTGAGTGGTGGCCTGGACGCTAGTCATTCGGATGAGACGATAAACCGAGGTCCCGTGTGCAGCATGCACTTAGCGCACGTAAAAGAACCCACGGCAACAAAAGGGTTGTTCCTGGCAAAATTCTGTAGAAAAATCCACTTCGATAGGAAAAACAAATAAAACTGCACGCAGGAAAAATTAAAAAAATAATAATAAAAAAAAGGGGGTGGCGCTGTAGTATAGCGACGCGCTCTTCCTGGGGAGAGCAGCCCGAATTTCACACAGAGAAATCTGTTGTGATAAAAAGAAATACAAATATAAATATATAATATATAAATGGGGGTGAAACAGACAGGCAGACATGGGCAGCGAAATTGATTTTTGTAATCCATCAAATCAATTTTCTTAGCTCATGTGAAATGATTCTGCTGTACTGACTCGGCCATATTTTACTCCCAGAGCAAAGAGATTAACATGCAATACCGTCTCCGTGATGGAAGAAATGGTGCTTACTGAGACTGCACTGAGCATGAATTGTAGTAGCAACAGAATTCATTCATTTTGGGGCATATCGTGTTCTGTTCTGATGGTAGGACATAATAGCAGAAGCAAGTACTGATGTCGTTGTGGTTGCTGTCGGTTGTGTTTTTTTTCTCTCTTTCCTTATTCATTGCCATTCATCCAGCAGATAGGCAACCAGACCACGGCGGCGGAGAGGGAAGCCCAGCCCAGTCACGCCACGTGTGTGGCAAGCACGGGGCATTTTCCTTGTCTGGCGACAACGCAGCGAATGACACAGGAGTAGAAGGCGATAACGACAGCGATGGTGGTCAGTGTTACTTCATGAATAAGTGTGTGTGTGTGTGTGTGTGTGTGTGTCGTTGAGCAAGTGAACCGCCACATGAAAAAACAAAACATAACAAACAAACAAAAACAAAACGGCAACAACAACAAAAAAAACCAACAACAAAAAAAACAAAAAAAAAAAAACAACCCAAAAAAACCGCACAAACAGTTTTGATTTTTGTGTACAGTGGCCTCGAGTAATGCGCAAAAGACAAGTATTTGGGTTGGCTGTCGAAAGAAAATGAAGGAGATGAGCAAATATAGTGTAACTGAACCGTACACCAAATGCGTGGTTAAAAAAAAAAAGATTCTTTGGTGCATGATTTCGTGTTGGCTTGCTTGTTTTGCTGTAAGTGTAATAATGAATAATAATAGTGATGTTCATATAGCGCTGAATCTTGTGCAGAGACAAATCAAAGTGCTTGTCTAGACAGCAAAGTGCTGTTGTGTTTATCAGTGCACCAACTCCGGTAACCCGGTTGACATGACAACCTTTGAAAACACGGCAACCACGGTAGCTCCCACATCGATATTTATTATGTAACTGTGTGAACAGCGCCTGAAGCCACAGTAGGTTTCCACCTCATCTGACAGCCGGTCACCAATAGTACATCCCGTCGATCAACCCACCTTCAAACCCTGCAGGCGATAAGCCATAATGACTGGTTGGTTACCTGAGTTACCGTCGCTGATACAGGTGAGATGTCCCTCTTGTCCCACTTACACACACACTGTGACTCAGCTATCCGACGGTTCCTGTCTCGTGAAGGACCCTAGTGATGTGGGCCCAAGTAGCGAAGTACTTAAATAGTCTAGGCCTTAAGAGTAAAGGACGTATGGTATTAACTTTTACAGTAAAGGACGTATAGCATACCTATAGGCCTTACTTGTGAAGGATGCATACTATAGGCCTTAGCAGTAAAGGGTATATATTGTATAGTATAAACTGTAGTGGTAAAAGACTTGTAGTAAAGACCATGGAGGTAAACGACGTATAGTATAGGCCTCAGTAGAAAATGACGTAATTATGATATCAAGCTTAGCAGTAAATGATGTATGGAATGGGCCATACCAGTAAAGGATGCATACTTTTGGCCTTAGTTTTTAAGGACATAAAGTATAGGCCTTTGTGGTAAACGACGTATAGTACAGACCTTAGTGGTAAACGATGTACAGCATAGGGATCTGTGGTAAAGGCCCTTGTGGTTAAAGTCTCAGTATAGTAATAAAGCCCGAAAAGTACATGGTGTATAGTAAAGACCGTAGTAGTAAAGACCAGTAGTAGTGGTATTAGGATTTCGTAATCGACCCTGGGACCTCTGGATGTCATGGGGGGTCTCGGGAGTTGAATGCGTTTTGGCATCAGCTTAACTATGACGTCCTATCATGGTTGTGAAAGAACTTGAAAACAAGATTGACAGCTTTATATGGTATTGACCTTTATTATTTTTCAGATCAATTTTTTGGTGTGTTTGTGAACTAATTCGATTGTGAAGTATGTTCGGTAAATACATGCATGCAAATATTTCCTAGAAGATGGAAAGACAGCGTCATAGCAGGCATGACAGGATTTGAGGCTGACTTGTGCATCGAGCTGTGTATGTCGATGGATAGGTATGCAACCTAGACAGACATAGCTAAATGCTTGTATGCACGTGGGGGAGTCACGAAAAGGATCAGCGCACGCATGTGTGCACACATCACCAACCAACCAACAGACACAATCAGGTATGCACACACATAACTAACCAACTAAATAACCCCTTACCCCCCGCGCCCCCACCACCCCCGCCTTCCAGACACGAACACACCAAAACAATACAGTGTGCATCAGTATGCATCGGGTTACAGGTAGAAATTTTCTACAAAGTAAAAGATACTCAGACCTTCCTAACAAATGAAAAATAAACACATTTGACAATAAGACAAAATATGAGCAAAAAATGTAAAGATGTGTATTTTCCATGAACAAGAAAAGAAATGGCATAGACTTCTTTGGACACAATTTTTCAAAAATTTAAGAATTGTAGTTTTCAGGTTGCTAAAGGGAAATATAGGCTTGTAAAACTTTTCAAAAATATACAAGATGTAACAGTCAAAATAGGGGGATCAAATGGAAATCAGTAAACAATTTTCGAGAGAAAAAAAAATCCCCACAATTGTTTTACACCTATTAGACAATAATGACAAAGGTAAAAAGGTGAATATGAGAATAGTTGTAGTCTTTCAAACAAACATATGGTCTGTGGAAGCAGTCTTTCAGAGCTCTGTTTCGAATATCCATAGATTCTCATTACGGTTCTAGCTGACAAATAAAAAGAAAATGAATTGGTGCGATGGGTGTATTATGTATGGTAAGACTAAGAGTCAGGAGAGAGGGATAAAAGGGAGATCAAGACCTGGAAATTTCCAAAAGTGATCATATTAATGGTTTTTGTGAAGTGAGGGGTTTCAAACGGAACTCTTGGACAGTAAAAACTGCCAAACAGACATATACACTGAGTCTGACAGATAACAGCCAAGATTTCTAATCCACAGCTCTCCACTTTCAGTCTGGTAGCTTAGATGGTCAGATGTCACTGAACCGACAGCTGCTCTGTTGTCAGACAGAGGCTCTGTTACGGCGTGTGTGACAGTTAAGCTGACTATAAGCCCCACGCTTTGTTTCCAATGCCATGGAATTTCTTGTCCTTATTTTTGTTTACAAATAAAACAACTGCAACAGCAGGTGAGATTGATAAAAAGTGGATGCTGTGGTATCGCATTGTGTATAATGTGCATTTCTTTTGGGAATGCTTAAAAGAAAAAGGTGTAAGGGGATGACGATAGTCAGTTGAGAGATATGTTTATTTCACATGGTTGTGTTCATAAACTGTTCTGTATCCTCTCCCCCCTCCCCCAGGAAGAAAACTGCCAACACCGATCCAGATAGGCTGAAAGAAATTAATCAATTTTCCTAAAAAGAAATCTCATTTTGCCTCAGTCAAAGACATGGAGAGACATAGAGCGAGGACGCTGCAGAAAGAGAATGAAGGCATATGAAACAGTTTGTGTGATATACACTTTGACATAACTATCAGCACGAAGTCGGGATGAGTGGGAATTAAAAAAATCAAACCGATGGAAGAAAGCAAAATGGAAATCATATTCATGCCGTACCTTTCTTTCAATCTGTAAGAAAAAGAAGCGCTCTATATTTTGATCATTTCCCTTCTAAGCCTACACTTTCATCTTGTGCGATGATGTGGAGACGCACCAGTCATTGCAAAATCTCTCGAATCAACTGCTGTGACAGATTTGGAAGTGCTGCTTGATGAATCCGAATTAACGCATATTAACCCTCGATTCTTGTCAGCTGTGTACCACGACCAAACCGATGCAACATGTATTGTTTTACCATGAAAACCGCCACTTTCTTATCACTAACAGCTTACGCTGTCATTTTTTACCTCATACGTTAGGAAACAGACTCAATCGCAGACAAAACAGCCGTTTCCAAAGCAAGAGAAGCAGGAACAACGAAAGCCTGACAACATCACGTCTTTGTCATCAGTGTCACAGAGTTCATGCAGTTTTTCACTTTGAATTTGATGTGACACGTTGACAGGTTCTGGAATAAAACGTCAGTGGGGGAAAAGGACAGTGTGTGTGTGTGTGCGCGCGAGAGAGCGCGTGCACACACACACAAACACATTTCTTGGTCAGTGCTGGTCTTCTGTTCTGGAGAAAGTTATTGAAATCTTCAGTTGATGTTGGCGAGAGTAAGTTTTTGTTTTTTGCTGCGTTCGTGGGCTGCAACTCTCCCGTTCACTCATCTACGAACAGGCTTCTACATGTTTGACTGCTTAGAGTCAACATTGTGCAAAAACAGTGTAAATGAATGATTGAATGAATAAATACATAAATAAATAAGTAACTGTATGAATGAAAAACAGAAACCTATGAGGCTGATTGCACAACCCACCCATACCTGAAGCTCTCAGCAGTAAACACCTGCTCACCACTTCTGCAAGACCATAACCACGTCAGTGAACAAGTGTTCACCCCACTGTTACAGCACTGCGGGAGAGGGGCGATGGCAAACAGTAAACACCGGGTGGACAGAAAAAAGAAAGAAGCAGCAGTGATAACACATGCCCTTCCATCTGTGATCATCGCTCATCACTCTGACCATTTTTGTCACATCATTCAAACTGAGAACATTCGCGTTTCGGGCACCTGCCTTAGGCTTGCATGACCGTTATTTTGTTTATCAGTCTTATTGACTCACTTGTGTAAACAAAGTGAGTCTATTGTTTTAACCCGGTGTTCGGTTGTCTCTGTGTGTGTGTGTCTGTGTGTCCGTGGTAAACTTTAACATTGACATTTTCTCTGCAACTACTTTGTCAGTTGATAACAAATTTGGCATAAAAATAGGAAAAATTCAGTTCTTTCCAGTCATCTTGTTTAAAACAATATTGCACCTCTGGGATAGGCACAAAAAAATAAAGAATGAAGCCTAATTATATGCAAACTGCATTTACTGTTTATATTTTTTGTATTCTCTAAACTTGGCACTTTGATCTGATATTCTGACCCAACAACTAGAGCAGTCATTATTATCATTTTTTGTTCAAACAGGAACTTCTTTTGCTAAGCATGGAATTTTTATTTGCAAACGTTTTGGTGCAGATAGTATAAAAGGGACATTACTCTGTAATTAATGCTAGGGGAGTTAATTTGCTTTAAACTGATCTTTCTCATCTTAAACATTACATTTTGAAATTATACTCAATACATAAAAAGCTTGGGGTGTTTTTTTTTTTAAGTGTAGCACAAGTGAGTCTCGAAGGCCTTACCTCTCTTGTTGTCACATCATTCAAGCTGAGAACATTCGCGTTTCGGGCACCTGCCTTAGGCTTGCATGACCGTTATTTTGTTTATCAGTCTTATTTTGTGTCAGTGTCTTCACACAAACCCGGGGGCCCAAGGCTCTCAAGGTCGGATCAGTCAGGTCAATTGGGTTTATGTTAAAGTCATGCATCTGCTTCTCGTTTTGGAAGCAGATGTGGTGTAGCGAAAATGAATCAGTCTGCACGCTTTGATACCTACTTGAAACTGAAACTGAACTGACATTGGTTTGGAATCTGTAACGCACGCATCTAAATTTCTGCATGACAATACATACGTTGGGGATCAAGGCACCAGCTAATCACAGCATGTCTGTGTTGACCTATAAGATGAGGAAAAAAACCCCACTAAAACAACTAGTCTCCACCTTAACCCACCGGGTGCCGAAACCGGGATCGATCCCCAGTTTGAAAGTCTAACGCCATGACCACCAGGTTATCCAGCTCACTCTCACTCTCTCCCCTCCCCCCTTCTTTATTTCTACCCTCTTTCTCTCACCGCTTGCCCACCTCTGCACTCCCCGATCCTCAGTAAATCCAACAATACCGAAATACAAGAAAGAAAAAAAAAGGAAAGAAAGGGGAACTGCTTTTTTTTTTCTGTTGCCCAACTCCCCTGAAAAGTCAGTTCACGCTACAAATCAAATCAAAGTGTTGTCAGTTAATCTTCTGAAATATTCGGTCATTGGTTTACCACCCATGCATGTGAAAGCTCTGCACGGTGCGAAAATGATGCACACTTACGTGTGTGTGTCTCTTCTGTATGCGTGCGTGCGTGCGTGCATGTGTGTGTGTGTGTGTGTGGGTGGATGGATGTGGGTGAGTGTTACTTGTGTAGGAAACGAATGAACAATAAACGAACTGTGAAAACAAAAATGAAGTTGCTGGCATGCCTTGTAAACGTTCGCCAGCAGTATGATCATCATTATGGGCAACCACAGTTTTCATCCTGCTGCTGCTGCTTCTGCTGTTGTGGATATATTGTTTTCGGTGATGGTGGCGGTAGTGTTGTAGCTGAAGATTTTTTGGTAGTGGTCGTGGTATTGTTGGTGTGGTTGTTAGCGACGATGTTATGAAGATGACATAGGCAGGTATGTGCATGACAACAAAGTAGCAGAACATGCACACACGTGCGCAGTACACAAACACACACACACACACACACACACACACACACACACACACACACACACACACACACACACACACTCATTGGTATACAACACAAATGCAAGTGATCACATATTTACCATCAGTTTATGTTTGTTCGGCCGTGCATAAATTACTGATTCATAAGCAAGATTTCCATGAGGGCTCATAGGGTCCATGGAAACGGTGGCAATCTCGTTGGTTGCCTAAAAAAACCCTTCACACACATACACACAAACAAACGCAAACACACACACACATACACACACAGACACACACACACACACACACACACACACACACACGCTAGACTTTGCGTGAGAAATGCAAGTGATCACAGATTTACCATCAGTTTGTTTGTTCGGCCGTGCATAAATTACTGATTCATAAGCAAGATTTCCATGAAGGCTCATATGGTCCATGGAAACGGTGGCAAGCTCGTTGGTTGCCTAAAAAAACCCTTCACACACATACACACAAACAAACGCAAACACACACACACATACGCTAGACTTTGCGTGAGCTGTCTTTTTCATCACTCGCCCACGTACGTGCATACAATGCAAGTATTTAGTTCTCTCTATTTTTCTAAGTTGCATACCTACTTCCTGAGAGAGTTTCTCTTTGCTGATGAGTGTGCACTGGCCGCGCACTCCCATGAAGACATCCAGTGCATCACAGAACTCATTGCAAGGGCCTGTCAATGCTTTGGACTTACAATCATCGTGGTAAGACCGAGGCCATGTTCCAGCCTTCACTGTCCGGAGCTGCCAGTACTCCACCACCACCTGCCGTCATCAACAACTCAGAGTGTAGACAAATTCTGTTACTTGGGCAGCAGTGTAAGCAGCAACGGATCCCTGGACGCAGAAGTGATGTTGCGCATCTCAAAGGCCAACTCTGGCAGACTCTCAAAGAGACTGTGTCAAGACCATGGCATCAAATTGCGCACAAAGGTCGCCGTGTACAGAGTTCTCTCGTCTACTGTTATGAGACTTGGACCACGTACCGCCGACACATGCAACAGCTCGAACAGTTCCGTAAACAGTGCTTGCGCAAGATCTTCAGCATCAAATGGCAAGACAGAGCGTCCAACTTACAGGTCCTGAAGAAATGTGGCCTACCCAGCATTGACTGTATACTCATAAAATGCTAGCTCCGATGGGCAAGACACGTTGTCCGTATGGAGGACAGCAGAATTCCAAAGGTGATATGGACAACTGAAGGAAGGACAACGTGACAAAGGAAGGTCCCTCAAGAGATACAAAGACACGTTGAAGGCCAACCTCAGAAGCTGCAACATCGACACCGCTTTCTGGGAAGATGTCGCCCTTGTAAGAACGCAATGGAAGCAAAGGTGTACCCAGGGCACAAAGACATTCCAGCACAACAGAGCAGCCGCCATTCCAGGAAAAGGGGAATCGGAGAAACCGGGGCCCATTCTTGCAGGACTTCATTCCATGCAGCGTCTGTGGACGACCTTGTGCCTCAAAAATATGGTCTCCATTCCCACTTGAGGACCCACATCAGCAGATGACCTGCCTGCCTACTCATCCGTCGGACACGGCGGGAGAATCCAGACCTACTCATAAACATACAGAACTCGATGCACGAAGCAACTCGGCCTAAAATTCTGTCATGCTTGCTGTAACACTGTCTTTTTGCATGCATATAAATACCGAACATACTATTTTCGAAGTAACACACACACAGACACACACACACATACGCACGCACGGACGCACGCACGCACGCACGTTTTTTCATTGTAGAGGTCAAGATCATAAAGCAGTCGATTTTAATTTCAAGTTCTTTCAAAACCGTCATATGACGTCATATTTAACTCTTTCCATACGAACGGCTAAAGATACGACGTTAACAGCGTTTCACCCCAATTACCATCATCAAAATATTGCAAGCGGAAGGCTCTTATATTTAAGACGTGAATGTTGACAAATAATACCACAATTCTGACGATGGAAGCTAAAGGTTGGGTCATTCAGACACCCGCTGGACATCCGAGGGGTCTGTGTAGAGGAGAAGAGAGGATTGGCCGTACTGAGTGAGTTAAGCTACAGGCCAGATGACGTCTTAAGATCATTCAGCTCCCGAGACCTCTGTGAGATCCTTTAAGATCCCAACAATAAAGGCCCTTGTAATTTAGGCCTTTGAAATAAAGACCTTAGTAATAATGGCCTTGTTTGTAAAGGCCCTAACAGCAAAGGACCTAGCAGTATAGGTCCTACTGGTATAGCATAAATATGACTGCAAGCCTTTGTAACTGGTGTAGGCCTTATTTATTGTGGTGTGGTCCCTTAAGTAGTAAAGGCACAAGCAGGAGTCGGCCTGCATGCCCTATTAATATAGGCCCTGTAGTGGTACGACGCCATAACAGTAGACATAATCATAGGTCCATGCAACATGGGCCTTAGTAGTAGCCTATACGCCCCTGCCTTTCTACTCAAAACCAACCAACCACAGAGACCATCTCGGTTTACTTCTTTCGCGACAAAACTGGGCACTGTATAAGCCTTTGACACTGGCAACAAGGTGTTGATTAACGTCATTTCTGTGTCTGGGGTAACGCCTTGTCTGTCATTGTACAACAATAGGAGAAACTTGTCAACGACTGCTATTAAACAGCGTGGCCGACAGAGACCATTCCACTTAGTGCGATCATCCGTCTCGCCCCAGGATGTAACACTGGTGATTCAGCACTCTTCACATTGTGTGTGTGTGTGTGTGTGTGTGTGTGTGTGTGTGTGTGTGTTGTGGGAGGTCGTTGAAGAGAAAAGATAAAAACGGTGAAACTGAACGGTACTTTATTGTCGCGTCAAAACATAAATCAACACCTGGGGAGTTTAGGCTTTGCTGCTTGTTACTTTCACTTACCTGTGTGAAGATTACAAAAAGCGTTTTAAGCTGCAATGGTTCAGGCGTGTTGGGGAAACAAGAAACCCCTGTATTGGTTGGATGTTTCATGTATAATGCATCAGTATGTCGCCTGATTGGGATCAAGTTTCAACGTGTGTGTGTGTGTGTGTGTGTGTCAGAGAGGAAATAGACTGCACAGCATCCAGCCCAAGGAGTGCGTTTCAAAAACATACTGATTGGGCTGGAAGCCTAATGAGTTGGAGGTAGCAGACTTCCACCCTCTCTCTCTCTCTCTCTCACACACACACACACACACACACACACACTTGTATATGACAGACATTGGCACACAGACTGACACGCACAAACACACACACACACACACACGAACGCATAGATAAGCACTCGTGTGCACACGCAGAGAGAGAGAAAAACACAAAACAAAACAAAACAAAGAACAAACAAAAAACAAAACAAAAACAGTTCATCTCCATGCATCGACCCATATTGTGGTTTTACGCCGGCTAGACCTCGTCGATCCTGAGTAATATGACTTCAGAATGCCTTATCAAGGATCAGCACGTTAAACCACTGTTGGAAAGTCAAGTTCCGTGTATATAGAAGCTGATTCTAGATGAACACGTTGACGGCAATGGCCAAATGGAATGCTTCCTGTAAACACGGTTGTATTGTGAGTTAACTCCCCTTGGTAATTCAAATGATCGCTCAGTACTGGTGGTATGATGATGAAAGTGCATAAACAGTTTGACTGCGTGTAACGCGCATTACGTTTGTGTGAGGCTTGCATGGTAAGTTTAGACCAAGCTACCCATTCACTTTGATTTTTTTTTTCTTCTCAGAAAGTCTTCATCGGTACAGTTTGTTTAGCCCCCAAGAGACACACAGACACAAGACAAGACAAGACAAGACAAAATTCTTTATTTTCGAGGATAATAGCTAAACAATGGCGCGCTTTTTTTTCATCCAGTCCCCGCCCTGAAACAGGGTCTACACTACACAATACTACAATATATGTCATTGCATGCACTACACAATGCTACTTAAAGTCATAGCATGCGAACACAGTATCAGTAGCTCAAGGAGGCGTCACTGCGTTCGGACAAATCCATATACGCTACACCACATCTGCCAAGCAGATCCCAGACCAGCAGCGTAACCCAACGCGCTTAGTCAGGCCTTGAGAAAAAAAAGATAAAATTTTAAAAATTAAAAAAAAAAAAAAAAAAAAAAAGATAAAAACGCAATACAACACAAAGGCATAAACATGGTAATGATAAGATACACACACACACACACACACATAGGCACAAGCATTGTATTAATAAACGACATGGGGGGAAAAACCAGAGAACACACACATACACACACACTCTCTCTCTCTCAAACACACACACACACACACACACACACAGAAGAAGAGAGAGACGGTGTAAGGGGGTGGGGGGGGGGGGGGAGCAAAGAGATTGACAAACCAGTTCGAGTTAAGCCTCTTTTCGTAGAGAGAGGGAGAGAGACTGTGAGAAGCGAGGTGGATGGTAACATCATTTCTCCCGCGGACCTGCCAGGGGCTGTTGTTGATGTTGTTTCGTTCTTGGTGGTGGTGTTTTTATGTGTTACGTTTTTTTGGGAGGAGGGGGGGGCGGAGGGGGTGGGGGGGGGGGGCTGTCCCACCATCAGCACCGTTTCTGTGGCATTTCTCCCACGCCGCTCTTTCCATACAGACAGCCACGCCCGTGTTCGTCAGCAGCATCCTCAATGCTGGCAGCCCCACAGAGAACAATCGATGACGGGTCGTCGGGAGGCCAAGCGTCTTTGTGAGCGTGGCACGTTCACGCCTTGCTCAGTCATGCATTTCCTCATCACACACACACACGCACGCACGCACGCACTCACACACACACACACACTGGAGCAGTGGCCTAGTGGCGATGCGCCCGACTACTATGAAGCGAGCGTCCACAGGTTCAAATCAAATAGGTATTTTTACTACCACCCCCTCCACTAGACCTGGAGTGGTGATCTGGGTGCTAGTCATTCTGATGAGAGACTGAGGTCCCGGCGTATGCAGCATGCACTTAGCGCACGTTAAAGAACCCACCCGACACAAATAAGGGTTGTCCCTGGCAAAATTCTATAGAATTTTTATAGTGAAACAAATGCAATTGCAGACAGGAAGAAACAAAACAAAAAACAACATGGAAATGGTGGAACTGCACTGTGGCGACACATTCTCCCCGCCGCGGGAGAGCATTCAGAATTCGACACAGAGAAATCTATTGTGACAACAACAACAGCAACAAAAAAGATATTAATGCTAATAATGCACTTTCCATTCGCGTTGTGCAGCTAATGACGACAGGTAATCAGCAGCAGCTGGTAAGCCACATACCAGTTTATACGTAAGTTTGGCGTCTGCAGATTTTACTTTGTTTTAAGGCAGGTGTGGGACAGCATAGATGGATTCAGTCACATTGTATCTGTGTGTGTATGTGTGTGAAGGAAGGTGATTCTTTCCTCTTTTTACACCTTGGAGGAGTGTGTGGAGGAGGGGGTAGAGGAGGTGCAAGGTAATGTGTGTGTGTGTGTGTGTTGGAGCTCATGTACGTTTATATGTATTTGACTGTGCTTTCATATGTGCTTGTACAAGTAAGTGTTCATCTCTGTGAGTGTGTGTTTGTGTGTGTGTGTGTGCCGTGGAAGCTGCGATACTTAGACTAGAAATGAGTGTGTGGAGGAGGGGGGTAGAGGAGGTGCACGGTAATGCGCGCGTGTGTGTGTGTGTTGAAGCTCATGTACGTTTATATGTATTTGACTGTGCTTTCATATATGTGAAACTGCATGTCTGGTGCATTTCTGTTATGCATGTGTGGGTGTATGTGTGAATGTGTGTCTTCATATTTTACATTTATTTGCTTATTTATCACCATTGTTGTCTTATTTATTTATTTATTTATGTTTTATTATTATCATTTTATTAGTATTACTAATATTATTACTACTACCTTTTTCTATATTATAATTATTATTTATTTATTTATTTATGCAAGCTTATCTATTATTTATTCCCCCGTTTTTTTTGTTTTTTTTTTGTGTGTGTGTTTTTGTTTTGTTTTGTTTTTTTCAAGGCCTGACTAAGCGCGTTGGGTTACGCTGCTGGTCAGGCATCTGTTTGGCAGATGTGGTGTAGCGTATATGGTTTTGTCCGAACGCAGTGACGCCTCCTTGAGCTACTGAAACTGAAACTGAAACTCACCTTCCCTCACGTTTCAGTTTTGACCATATTTGGCCACCACACCTCAAGGTCCAGATTAAGCTGGGTTCAGCCTCACCGACTTTTATTCATTCCACCCCCCCCCCCACACACACACACACACTACACCATACCACCATACCTGTCCCGTAGTTTTATAATCCCACCTCCCGCCCTGTCGCTGGAGTATTTCACCTGCATGACGTCACGTCTCGTGAGCCAGCGGTCGTGTCAGCAGCAAGCGACAAGCCAAACTGAACAACGCCCCGCGCGGCTGTCGTTTCGTTGGTTCGTTGTGTGTGTATTCTACGGTGTGTGGGGAGCTGGGATTGGGAGTGTGTTGACAGCATGTGTGTGTGTGCGGAGGCACAGCCAATACAACTAGCTTCTGACTGAAGCGACACAGTTTTCACTGCTGATTCACATGGTTTAAAGGTACATACACCATTTTGGCGGCACACCGAAACCCAAGTTCCGGTGCAATCAAGGGGGATCCATTTCTTGTGTGACACCTGGGAGGATTGTTTCGCTTGTTTCACCTGTCGGTTACCTCCAGGTGTTTGCTTTTAGCTGAGGTGCTGTGTTGGGTGTGAGGGGGATTCGATATAACTCACGGACTTCGGAATGCATGAACCATGCCTTGG
>NC_134876.1:4928130-4930630 GCF_041734735.1 Babylonia areolata | reverse complement strand
CAATTTACCATCATGGAATAAAATCTTGACTTGACTTGAAGGGATTTGACGTCTTGTGACTCGTTGGACGCATGAGGCAGTCAAGGCGTCTGACACCAGTCCAAGGTCCTCAGACAGTTTGCTGGTGTCACCCCATCGTCTGTTGACAAGTCTGAGACCCAGACCTGTCTCTCCTCATTGTTTGCTGCCAGATGATTGTGAGGCTCTTTATTGAAGATAGAACTATCTCTATAGCGCCCCGTCCGTATTTGGCTGGTTGGTCTGTTAGATTATGTCGGGTTTGTTCAGCTGGGTGTTGTCTCATTCAGTTTGTGTGTGTGAGTCTGTTGGGAGTGTGAGATACTGTGTGTGTGTGTGTGTGTGTGTGTGTGTGTGTGTGTGTGTGTGTTAGTATGTTTGCGCGCGCGCGTGTGTGTGTGCGTGTGTGCATATGTGTATGTGACCTTGAAAGGGAAGTTTTGAGGAACAATAGAGAACAAACACACACAAACATATACACTTTCTCTCTTTCTCTCTCTCTCTCTCTCTCACACACACACACACACACACACACACACACACACACATGTGCGCGCAAATCCGCACACAATTACTAATTTTTTTCTCTCCATTCTCATAGTCATAATCGAATTAAACGAGTTATTCGCTGAAAAGAGGGAGAGAGAAAAGGGGAGCGGACGTTTCGCGGTGAGAAACAAGACACTATCAGAGCCAAAGTAAAAATATGAGATAAGAGAGAGAGACAGACAGAGACAGAGAATTGAATAAAAAAAAAAAAGAGAGAAAAATTCTGATGGTTATGGACTAAGCAAGACAATGCTTTTTTTTTTTTTTTTTCCATCCAGCCCTCGAAGGGGAAACAGTATTAAGATAAAACAAAGGGGGGGGGGGGGGGTGGGGGGAGGATATTTATATCAATACAGCATGCACATTGTAATCATGGTTACATGAATGCTAATTTGGCATGTGCAACACTACATAGCTAGAGAAGAATGAGAGGAGAGAGAAAGAAAGGGGCAGAGAGAGAGAGAGAGAGAGAGAGAGACCCGCGGACCTACTAGTAACGAAGGAATCGACTCTGTGCACTTGTTTAGTGATGGGATTAACACAGCTTGGTCAGTTGGCGCTATGGGTATATATACCACTACAGGAGGGGGTGTGACTGAAAAGTCAGTTAGGTGTAGACCTGTATTGTGCAGTCAGGCAGACCAGAGACTTGAGCTGTGCAGGCCCACTTATTGTACCTGACAAAGTATTATTACTCCATACTTTTGTATGTATGCGTTTGTGTGTGTGTGTTGTGTTGTGTGTGTTGTGTTGTCTGTGTGTGTGTGTGTGTGTGCGCGCGTTGTGTTGTCTGTGTGTGTGTGTGTGTGTGTGTGTGTGTGTGTGTGTGTGTGTGTTTTGTTTTGTGATAAAAAGTGTCTGTGTAAACAGACTGTTCTTTCAGTCTTTCTTACTCCCCCCACCCCCTCACACTCTCTCTTTCTCTTTCCTTTCCCCTCTTTTCCTCTTTCACCCTCTCTCTTCACACGCCCCTCCCCTCCCCCCCCCTCCATCTGTCTTCCTTTGTCTGTCTGCACACACGCACGATCACACACACACACACACACACACACACACACACACACACACATGCACGCGTACACGCACGCCCAGACATACTTTCTCTGTCTCCGTCTGTCTGTCTGTCTGTCTCCCCCTATGTGACTGAATCACTCTTGAGTGCAATCACCAGGCACACGCTGTGTCGTGTTGTTCCCAATGATCCCCTTGAAGCTGAACTCGTTTGGTTGGCGTCGATACACAGTGGGGGGTTTGACTTTGATGAATAAAGGAAATGGATAGTTCTCTCTCTGTATTTTTTTTTCTGTCATTGAAAAGCATCCGCGACAAACAGACCTGTATGTATACACACATTCATTTTATTCATTTTGCCCATCGCTCCTGGTGGAGCATAGGCCATCGACGACCCCTCGCCATCGCACTCTGTTCTGGGCTGTTCTGACTATTCCAGTTCAGTTGGTTCCTTGCTGCTTCAGCTCTGCCTCGGTACCTCGCCTCCAGCTATTGCGAGGCGGGCCTCTCTTCCTCTTTCCCTGCGGGTTCCAGGTCAGGGCTTGGCGTGTGATGCTGGACGTGTGATCCTGAGGGTGTGTCCGATCCAGCCCCACTTCCTCCGCACATTCTGCTTGGCCACTGGTTCCTGTCCCGCTCGCTCCCACAGATCTTCGTTTCGGATCTTCTCCTGCCATCGGATCTTGTAGATGCGCCTCAAACAGGTGTTGAAGAATGTCTGAATCTTCTGCTGCATCGTCTGTGTTGTCCGCCATGTCTCGCATCCGTAGAGCAGAATTGACTTCACATTGGAGTTGAAGATGCGGAGTTTGGTTTTCATACTGATTGCTCCAGATGCCCAGATGTTCTTGAGCATGATGAAAGCTGTTCTTGCCTTGCCGATTCTGGCTGTGACGTCTCGGTCCGTGCCTCCCTGTCGGTC
>NC_134876.1:4903130-4923130 GCF_041734735.1 Babylonia areolata | reverse complement strand
TTGTCACTCGTTTTTCCCCCATGATGTTAATACGTGTATACATAAGCATTTTTCTTTTTAAACAAGTGTTTATCAGATCATTTACGTGTTGTTTTTATCATTTATGTTTTCTCCGATAACTGCTTCTACCACATACAGCCTTCATTTCGCACTCCCATTTATTTGTTTATTTTATTTTGTTTTGTTTTGTTTTTGTTTTTTGGGTGTTTTTTGTTTGTTTCTTAAAAAGGTAAATGATAACTCATTAAATGTTTATAAAAATCATACTCCTACACACAGCCTTGCCTAGCACTCTCATTTATGTATTTATTTATTTAAAACAACAACAACAAAAAAACAACAAAAAAACCCTTTCACCGCCAGTCAGTTTAGAGTGCAAATTAACCTTGTGCGGGAACAACAGAAAAGATGGTGTCTAAGAATAGCTGGGGATTCCCCTGTGATTTGTAGAAAGAAAAAAAAGTTCAATACTACTAGGGGAAGTCCTATATTGTACACAGTGAAGATAAACTAAAAAAAAGTGGAGTTAACAATCAAACAATCACAAATGAATCAGTGTGTGTGTGTGTGTGTGTGTGTGTGTGCGCGCGCGCGCGTCCAGGTGATCACAAATAAAGGAAAATGTAATACACCCCTTTCACCGCCTAACCACACCGCTCCAACTTCCCACAAACACACTCACCCACATCAGAAGGAGAATATCGCTCAAAGTGAAAAGACGTATGTATTACAATATTATCAGCAGATCCTTACCCAAGTCCTACCACTTCTTTTATCTTCCCCAAGCCCAGCACGGGAGTGATCATTGACATGTCAAGGACAGCAGGGCGTGTAGTGATGACGATGATGATATACATACTGTGCACTTTCTTCTTCTTCTTCTTTATCGTGAGTTTTAACGTGTGTAACCGATACATCTCAATCGTCAGCTCCTCAGCAAAGCCATAGACAAGTATCGATCAGCTATAATATAGCAAGTGATACACGGCACAACTGATACATTGTTGTTGTTGGTTTTTTTGTTTTTTTTTAATCTGCAATCGTGTGAGAAGAGGTTTTATTGGAAATGGGAAATCTCTGAAACAGGTTGAAAGTGAAGTAAGTTTGTTAAATATTGTTGCTGTTGTTGTTGCGGTTTGTTTGTTTCGTTTTGTTGTTGTTGTTGTTGTTGTTGTTGTTGGTGGTGGTGGTGGTGGTGGTGGTGGTGTGTGTATGTGTGTGTGTGTGTGTGCATGTGTGTGTGTGTGTGTGTGTGTGTGTGTCTGTCTGTCTGTCTGTTTCTCAGAGTGTGTGTATACAGTGTGTGTTCTCGGGTCTTCATTTCGTCGTTGCCTGGAAAATTCATTTTTTACTTCCGAAGTCCAAGTGTTGGGCTTCACTTTCACTTTCAATGAGGCGTCAAAGCGTCCCGACTGATCCTTAAATAGGCAAAACGTGTCTGATGAGGAGCAGATGCCTGACCCAAACATAAACCCAACGCGCTGGTCAGGCCTTAAGAGCGAGCCAACAACACTAAGTTTTATTTGGGCGGTCAGGTCTACACGACATTCTGCTTCGGACAGTTTGACACAAGTTTTACCATAATTGATCCGAAGATACAAAATTCATCCAGCCATCTGTCATGTAAAGCGCCCTGAGCTCTTAGAAAGGGCGCTGTATACATGTGCATTATTATTATTATTATGGTTCGTGTCCATTTACCCCGGTGATTAATTGATCAATCCATGTGTGAAGGTCGATCGTGATGTTTCATCAGTGGACTCCGGGTAAGCAAACCCAACAGGTCACCTCGTGTGTGTATTGTTATTAGAGTCGTGGGTTACGAATTGTTTGTTGACACGTTCAATGAGGGCCTCGTTCAGTTCCGGTTTGCTTACACTGTCCTAACCCCCCCCCAACCCCCCGCCCCATCCTCTGCCATGTCTGTCTCTCTCCAGCGCCCTGTCTCCTCCATGTCTGTCTCTCTCCAGCGCCCTGTCTCCTCCATGTCTGTCTCTCTCCAGCGCCCTGTCTCCTCCATGTCTGTCTCTCTCCAGCGCCCTGTCTCCTCCATGTCTGTCTCTCTCCAGCGCCCTGTCTCCTCCATGTCTGTCTCTTTTTTTTCTTTTTTCTTTTTTTTTCCTTTTCTTTTCCCCTTTCTCACAAACGAATATTGCGCGTCAGTATGTGTATGTGTCGTGTGCGTGTGTCATGTGTGAAAACGCGGAATCTTCTTATCTGTTTCGCGTTAAATAACGGATTAATCACTGAGTAAAAACAACAACAACAACAACAAAAAAAACAACAACAAAAAACCAGCAACAACAAACAAAACAACCTCTTAAACAAGATGCAACACTTGCTCAGTCTCTATGTTTCTCTTTCCCTCCTTTCAGAAATTCAAAGACTTTTTTTTTGCCAGCTTCAAACAATCAAAACAGAAATTTCAAATGCTCCTCAGACTATGAACGTTTTGTTGTTAATGCAATGTATATATTATATGTAGATTTTTTGCAAACACACGGTAACAAGAGAATGCACAAAACCTGTGCCAAATATTCCACAAGCCATCCATGACTCATCCTCAAATGTACAGTGCATATGTGTGTATTACGGTTGCTGTTGTTGTTTGGGGAAAAATACACCGTGACAATTCAACGTGTAGGGGCCACAGAAATAATATAAACTGTGATACCCTGTCATCAACCGTACAGCTGTGTTGATTTACTGCAGTAGTTGGTGACAGCGTGCTACGCACCAACATCGCTCTGTCTCTCTGTCTTTGTCTCTCTCTTGTCTGTCTCTCCCCCTCTCTTTTTCTGTCTCTCTTCCCCTCTCTCTGTCTGTCTTTTCCCCTCTGTCTCCCCTCTGTGTGTCTGTCTGTGTGTGTGTCCTCCCCCTCTCTGTCTCCTGTTTCCCCTGTCTGTGAGTCTGTTCCTCCCCCCCCCCCTCTCTCTCTGTCTGTCTCCCCTCTCTCTCTCTGTCTGTCTCCCCTCTAGGTCTTTATGTCTGTCTCCCTCTCTCTCCCCCTCTTTCTCTCTCTCTCTGTCTCCACCCCTCTCTCTCTGTGCCTATGTCCCATCTCTGTCCTCTCTCTCTCTCTGTATATATATATATATTTCTCCCCCTCTTTTTCTCTCTATCTTTCTGTCTGTCTGTCTCCCCACCCCCCTCATCTGTCTGCCCTCCCTCTCTCTCTGTCTGTCTCCCCCCTCTCTCTGTCTGTCACTCCCCCCCCCCTCTCTCTCTCTCTCTCTCTTTCATCGATTTTCCACGTGAGCTTGTTCCGTGTGTTCCCAGCTGGCGATAGTGTTTGGTGTTCGCATGAAAAACGAAACCAATGACACAGCTTACTTCGGAGAAGAGAGAGGCAGAGAGAGTGGGAGGGAGGGAGAGAGACAGGCAGACAGACAGACAGTGATAACGATAGAGAGAGAGAGAGAGAGAGTGAATAATTAAGAGAGAGGTGGAGAATGATTAAAAATGAATAAATAAATATATACAGAGAGAGAGAGTTGACTTTTTTTGTTGGTTTTGTTGTTGTTGTTTTGCCAGTAATGTGCGTTTTCACCGTTTGTTATAATTAAGCCTCATTTCTTTGTTTTAATGCGTGTTTGGATGACAAGCTCATTGAAAAAAGATTGTTAAACCATTTATACTGAGTCCTCCTGACACTGGGCTCATATGATGTTCAAAGACTTTTTTATGAAAAAAAGAAAGGAAGAAAAAGAAGGGAAAAGGTCACGGAAATGTCAAAAGTTCATGTACAGGCATTGTTTAATCAAACCGTTTTTTTTTTCTTTTAATTTCTGCAATGCACAATCAAGAAAATGGCCACGGGTTTAGGGTGTTGGTGGTGGTGAGGGGACACGAACGTGCGCATGCGCGCACAAACGTACATGCACGTGAATATACCCACACGCGCGCGCGCGCACGCACAAAATCATGCATACACGCACGCACGAACTCGCGCACGCGCATACACACACACACGCACACACGGCCCCCAACCACCCACCCACACACACGCACGCACGCACGCACGCACGCACGCACGCACGCACACACACACACACACACACACACCACACCACCACCACACCATACGCCACCGAAAAAAATGTGCTGCTTAATCTGTTGACCTATATATCTCTTGAATCCTCATCAACAGTCATTCAAGTGTGATCCTCCACCTTTCAATGGGATCTAGTTCTCAGCTGGAGACCTCTCCACAGCCTCTATTTTCTGTCCTTTGTAGTGATATAAATTATATCTGTCGTGCGTTCCTTGAGTAGGTAGGCTATCTTGTCTGTGGACACGTTGTTACCCAACCTTCTGGTCCGCGCTTGGGGCAATGTTTGTATACATACACGCTTTGGGGGTGTGGGGTGGGGAATTGAAGGGCGTGTGTGGATACATAATGTGTGAGTGTATGTGACAGTGTGTGGGTGGGTGGGGGGTAGGGGGGGACGTGTTTATGTGTGCGGGTGTTCACGTGCGTGCATTGGCTACATGTGGGGCAGGGGGTGGGGTTGGGGGTGGGGTGATGGTGAGAGTAACATCAAACGCTCCACTTAAAAGAAGTAGCTCGAGGGGAGGAAGTGAATGATATACGATTATATATATATATATATATATATATATATATATATATATATATTACACATAACGTGCGTGTACTTGCATACACGTGCACACCCACACACACACACACACACATTACGTTTTTCATGGCATACATCTACACATCGCACGCACAAAGCGAAAGAGAGAGAGAGAGGGAGAGATTTTAGATGAGTTGGTTTATCTAAACGTTTGAGTCTGAGCATCATCGCGTGAAGATATTGTTGGCACCTTGAAGAATCTATACCAGCCCATGTTGCAATGAAATGAAACTTCCCTTACAAAAGCGTTGTCGTTGAAAATCCTTGTTAAAAACCCTACCAGTGATTAAACTGCAACTCCCAAGTTCACATACGTTTTACCCCCGCCATGTAGGCAGCTATACTCCGTTTTTGGGGGTGCGCATGCTGGATATGTTCTTGTTTTCATAACCCGCCGAACACTGACATGGATTACAAGATCTTTAACGTGCGTATTTGATCTTCTGCTTGCGTATACACACGAAGGGGGTTCAGGTCTGCGCATATGTTAGCCTAAGAGATCGGGAAAATCTGCACCCTTTACCCACCAGGCGCCGTTACCGAGATTCGAACTCGGGACCCTCGGACTGACAGCCCAACGCTTTAACCACTCGGCTATTGCGTCCGTCGGTCTTTCAAAACCTTTCAGCATGTTTTTTTTGTTGTTTTTTAATAAGAAAGTATTGTCGCCAGGAGTGGTCTTTCAAAACATTTCATGAGGCTGAAGAGCTCAGAGTTAATATTTGCGCTCTATCTATCTGTCTGTATAGATCCATCTGTCTGTCTATCTATCTCTGTCTCTGTCTGTCTGTCTGTCTGTCTGTCTGTCTCTCTCTCTCTCTCTCTCTCTCTCTCTGTGTGTGTGTGTGTGTGTGTGTGTGTGTGTGTGTGTGTGTGTGTGAAGATTTAGAATTTGCTTTTTACAGTACGTGTGCTCTGAGCTATTCGATTTCATGCGTGACTGATTATATGATTCTTGCGTTACGATATGTTGAATAATTCTCTACCGCTGAAGAATATTTTGATAAAATGTTGTGTACAGTATAAAAAAAAGAAAAGAAAAAAGAATGATAATTGATTTAAAAAAACAAAAACTTTTAATACTGTCGGAACATTTGGCAGCATTTTCACGAGCAGCTCATTGTGTGTGTGTGTGTGTGTGTGTGTGTGTGTGTGTGTGTGTGTGTGTGTGTGTGTGTGTGTGTAGACCTGCATAAGCGGATCTAGTTTGGGGAACCGTTTGCGTGGAGGGAAAGAAGATGACGATGTAGATCAATATGGATGATGTGCAAACCTGCCTGAGGTCGTCGGGGTGCTGAATGATGAGATCTTTGCGTGTTGCCGCTGCTGGGGACTTTCTAGAATTACCATACTCTGTGGTCACGGTGACATTTGATGCGCAGTGAGGAGTTTATAAACGATGTAATGTGGTTAACCCTTTCACCGCCAAGGTCGCAGTTATGCACAGGCGTGGTGGTAGAGGACCCATGTTACTGAAAGGTGACCATTCATTGGTCTGTTATCCATGAACCTACTGCTCTTAATGTTTGGTGGTAGGATAGGCCATTTTTTTCTATACATCGCAGGGGGAATCCCCAGCTATTCTTAGCCACTGTCTTTACCACAAGGAAATTTTGTACTCTAAATTGACAGGCGGTGAAAGGGTTAAAACGTTTCTTGTGATCGGATACTGGCTGTCATGTTCTGTTGTGTTCTGTCCCTGTGTCCATCAGTCTCTGTCTGTCTGTCTCTCTGTCGGCAGCTGTCTGTGCTTCATGTGCGCACATTTACACATTGCCACAAGTAGACATTGTTCGTCTTTTTTGTTTATTTCTTTGCTTATTCATGTATTCATTGTTTTTGCTTTATTATCATTTGATTCTTACACAAACATTCGTACATACGCGCGCGTGCGCACATGCGAACGCACGCGCACTCTCCCACACCTTATATGTAAATTGTATATTGTATCCCACAGACGGGGCATGTTTTACGGTCGGGGTCAGTGTCTGCCTTTTGAAGTCAGTCCCTGAGGTGTCATGGGTCAGTGAATTTCACGGGCCACTGGTCTCTCTCTGACTGTTGACGATACTTACTTAAATGTGTTTGTATCGCTCTGAAATTTGATAGTCTTGTTCCCACCACAGTACAACCACCACCTCTACCGTCCCCTTCCCCCGGAAGACCACTCCAGATGTGTGTCAATGTAACTTAGACTTTGTGAGTGGTGGATGACTTACGTTCACAGTTTTGTAATTTGTTCAACATGTCGTGGAGTACTGATGACCGAGTATTACACTGTGTTGTGATTGTGAATTTCAAGGAGTTTTGGTAGACCAGTCAATATGTCGTGGAGTATGCGTGTCAATGTAAAGGCTGTGTGAGTGGTGGATAATTTACGTTCACAGTTATGGAGTTTGTTCAGTATATGTCGTGGAGTGCTGATGACCGAGTATTAAACTGTGTTATGAATACATGTGGATTTCAAGGAGTCTCGGTAGACCATACTCATCACAGACAGTGGCGGTGATTTTTACTGAGGACCGTCCCTGGCCGGAAGAACAGATCGGAGTAATCGTTACCTACCTGCCACTGTCTCAGTGTCTGTCTCTGTCTCTGTTTGTCTCTGTCGCTGTCTCTGACTCTCTCTCTCTTTCCTCCTTCCCCTTCCCCCTCCTCTCTCTGTCTCCACCCCCCGTCTTTTCCTCACTTATTCCTTGTTCACCCCTTTCTCTTGCATGAATGCTGAGTCACATAGTAAATATGTGTGTGTGTGTGTGTGTGTGTGTGTGTGTGTGTGTGTGTGTGTGTGTGTGTTGTTGTTGTTGTTGTTGTTGTTGTTGTTGTTCTGCTTAAATAATTATGTCAGTCTTTCTGCTTTTGATTTTTTTTTTCCATGAAGGTCTTGTTTCCAACAACACACCTTAACTTTGTTTTCATTTCTTTTCCAGACTCCAATCCTGGTAAGCTGCACGTGTTCATCGACTTTCAAAAATGTATCTCGAGCTTTTAATGCATAGATGGAATGAAATTGCCAGTTTAATGTCATGTATTGCATTAACACACATTCCCCACCGTTGACTAACAGGCGCATTAGAGATTTCGTTAGAGCACACCAAAGACCCTGTATATTTACACACACACACACACACACACACACACACACACACACACACACACACAAATTATATATATATGTATATATATATATGCCTAATATAATGAACAATGTGCATGTGGGGTCTTTGATCACCATAAATGACTTATTCATGATATTCTTCTGCTTGAATAGCAAACTAACAAATTCAGTGTATTTATGTCTTCTTATCAATGCTCACCACCCCCACCCACCCCCTCGCTTCCTCTTCAAGCAGGATGTATCCTTCCGGTGTATATAATGATATGAATATATATATATATATATATATATATATATATATATATATATATGGCGCAGTAGAAAGTAAACAGCTATCTGTTTCTCCCGGTGGTTGTATTTGTGATCTTTTACAAAGTAGAGCTTTTTTATTAGCAGGTGTCTGGGTCAGATGAAATTTATATCTTGTACTACCGATTTCTGTCAGGTTGTCTGCCTGTCTCTCTCTCTGTGTCTCTGTTCGTCTGTCTTTATATCTGTAATCATATCTGTTTGACTCTTTCTCTCTTTCTCTCTTTGTGTCTGTGTGTTTTGTTCTGTTTGTTTTAAAAAACAACAACAAAAACATACATACATGTAACATACACGTGTATAATTGATATGTTTTACAACGCTGCAGGCTACTAATGTTATCTGAGTGCTCGAATGTATAATTAAAAAAACAAGAACAAAAAAACACAATATTCAGACCAGGTCCTGTTGTCCTCACTAGCCTGTATTCTCCACTGCATGAGAGCTGTGCTCAATGTCCACCCTTGTTCTGTTTAGTTAAACTGGTAACAGTAGCTCAGTGTTAAGCCAGTCGGTGTCCGTACTGAATGTTGAACGATGAATTAATCAAGTGCGCGACAGGCACTCCATTGTCAGACATCTGTCTGCACATTTGTTGCGTTTATGTTGACGGGCGCCATAGCCGAATGGTTAAAGCGTTGGACTTTCGATCTGAGGGTCCCGGGTTCGAATCACGGTGACGGCGCCTGGTGGGTAAAGGGTGGAGATTTTTACGATCTCCCAGGTCAACATATGTGCAGGCCTGCCAGTGCCTGAACCCCCTTCGTGTGTATACGCAAGCATAAGATCAAATACGCACGTTAAAGATCCTGTAATCCATGTCAGCGTTCGGTGGGTTATGGAAACAAGAACATACCCAGCACGCACACCCCCGAAAGCGGAGTATGGCTGCCTACATGGCGGGGTAAAAACGGTCATACACGTAAAAAGCCCACTCGCGTATATACGAGTGAACGTGGGAGTTGAAGCCCACGAGCGCAGAAGAAGAAGAAGAAGTTGCGTTTATGTTACATCGGCTCGTGCAAAAGGTTCCATGCAAACATCCAGTTGCAACAGTCGTTAGGTATAATTGAGCTCATTTCGTAGAATTGGGTATTATGGATGAAATACAGATTATGCCATTGAATGAATCTAAATCATGTCTGAAACTGATATTACAATAATGGTGATGTATATATGTCTGTCTGTCTGTCTGTTTGTCTGTCTGCACACACACACACACACACACACACACACACAGACACACGCACACACACACACAGAGTTTTTTTTACCGATAGTATCAGTTTTGAAAATCATACAGTGTATCGCTAAATGCTGGCAGTGAAAGTTTGCAGAAGGAGGTGCAGAATTGTATTATGGTGGCTGAGTTGTACGGACATTTATCGCTGATCCAAATCTGCGATCAGTGCCACGTTCCATTAATACATAGATAATTTGAAATTCAAAAAGTGTACCCTTGTGTTTGCTAATATACGATGCCTGTAGCTGAAAATGTAAACATCTATCGAGACCGCAGTGTTTGCTGATATCGATAGAATTTCTTTGAAGGTCCTGTTGCTCGCGGTTGAAACATCGTATATAGTTTATATATACACCGACGTTGCGCAGAATTGTATTGTTGCTCCGTGCCGTTGGAACTGGAATGCCGGGAGTTAGGCGCGAGGGCAGCTGAACAGCAAGATATATATATATATATATGTGTGTGTGTGTGTGTGTGTGTGTGTGTGTGTTCGTCTGTTCGGATCGACCACATAGCCTGGGGGATTATCTTATCTGCTCGGTACTGTCCTCCTACAAGTAGCGTGTGTGGAGCTGTAGGGTTTTGTCGGCGGACAATAGAAAGGGCTTAAGTCTACTACGATCGTTACTGTACTTGTGGAGGGCGCGCGGCTATCGTTAAGGTTGTAGGTTGTAGCTAGGGGCTTTAGAACGTAACCTTAGCTGTCGGAAAGATTGTTGCCCCACTTTTTTTTTTTCTTTTCTTTTTAGCCCTCTTACCCCCCCCCCCCGACTCCCGTCACCCCATGCGCCCTCCCCCACACCCCCAACTCCGCCCCACACCCACTCTCTGGTGTTGGGTTTCCAGTGGAAAGAACGATAGTATGTGGGTTAACACTTTCCACTCCAACACCGTGACTGACATGATTATTATGAATGACCTTATGTGAAGGAGTTTAATAATACCCCGTGACTTTGGACGGTGAACAGACTGGAAGAGCAAGGGGTTTGACAGTAGTCTGAAGTGTTTATGATTCCACCTGTGGAAGACAGAAGGTCTCGCTCAGAATTTATCCACATATTTTAAGAGTTGACAGTTTTGATTTGTGCATGTAAGTGAAAAAAAAATGCCCGTGTTAATTTTGAAAGTTTTTTTCATCAGCCTTTTGGTCACATCTCTAGAAGGGGCGAGGTAGAGAGAGAGAGAGAGAGAGAGAGAGAGAATAAGGCCGAAACCCAAGACAGCAAGGTTTATAAAGAGTTAAGTTTTATTTTGATTTGGCGCACTTTTGTGTGTGAGTGTGTGTGTGTGTGTGAGGGGGTGGGGGGGGGGGAGGGTATGTATATCCTGCCGCATGAAACATTGATGATAGAATCGCTGGCTGAGTACAAATTCCAGTCACCATTGGATGAGCGAAAATATCAAATGTAAAACACTGAGAGCTCCCTCTGTCAATGCACATGTTCAGTACGAAGACGGCTTTCAGTGACCGTCATAGAAAGTGGTATGTACAAGGGTAAAAGGCGGGGTGCGCTTCCTCGGTTATTACAAAGGCTTAGGTGACAGCAACAATACCTTGGGACGAGAGAGAAAGTCTTTTGATCCGTTTCTTACTTTGGGGGGTCATTCAGACGCGAAGTCTCAAAAGCCTCTTTCATAGTAGAACTAATAGCACTAGTCAGGACTGAGAAGCTTGATGATAGATATATATATATCTAGAGCTATTACTGATAACGTCGTCACCATTTATTTTTCAGTGGATGCCTACACACGGAGGTATGCCTGGGTCGAAGGCTTAAGTTAAAGGGGCAAGCTAGAATGAAGAAACGATGAACGAAGAAGAAAACGCCCCTGGTCCGTATGGAAAGAGCACTGTCAAAGAATCAGATGACTTCAGCATTTCATAACTTTCCTTGCTTAGGCATTAAAAATAAGCTTCAAAGAATCAGATGACTTCAGCATTTCATAACTTTCCTTGCTTAGGCATTAAAAATAAGCTTCAAAGAATCAGATGACTTCAGCATTTCATAACTTTCCTTGCTTAGGCATTAAAAATAAGCTTCAAAGAATCAGATGACTTCAACATTTCACAAATTTCCTTGCTTAGGCATTAAAAATAAGCTTCAAAGAATCAGATGACTTCAGCATTTCATTTTTTCTTGCTTAGGCATTAAAAATAAGCTTCAAAGAATCAGATGACTTCAGCATTTCATAACTTTCCTTGCTTAGGCATTAAAAATAAGCTTCAAAGAATCAGATGACTTCAGCATTTCATAACTTTCCTTGCTTAGGCATTAAAAATAAGCTTCAAAGAATCAGATGACTTCAACATTTCATAACTTTCCTTGCTTAGGCATTAAAAATAAACTTCAAAGAATCAAATGACTTCAGCATTTCATAACTTTCCTTGCTTAGGCATTAAAAATAAGCTTCAAAGAATCAGATGACTTCAGCATTTCATAACTTTCCTTGCTTAGGCATTAAAAATAAGCTAAGGAAGCACAGGGACAAAAAAAAGGAAAAAAAATAGAGAGAGAGACAGACAGACAGAGAGGGGATAGGGTGTAGAGGGAGGACAATAATTTCATAACTCGTACCCACCAGTTAAACTCGCCAGACAGATGTCTTCAGTCACGAACAGGGACGATGAAATTTGTACAATTGCAGATGGCATTACACAGGTAGATGTATGCTATAAAAACGTAATGTGTGTGTATGTGTTTCTCTCTCTCTCTCTTTGTTTCTCTCTCCCTCCCTCTCTCTCTCTCTCTCTCTCTCTCTCTCTATCTGATAACTTTTTTCGAGTGTGTATTTCATGTTTTGAGTGTGCACTTTTTATATTTGATTTGCTTGTAATCCCTTTAGGTCTTATTACACCCAATATGTAAAATAAATATAAGTCAAAACCAATTTAAGACAGTCATAAAAAAGTAACTCTGCAGAAGCAGTTCAGTTCAGTTCAGTTACTCAAGGAGGCGTCACAGCGTTCGGACAAATCCATATACGCTACATCACATCTGCTGTGCAGATGTCTGACCAGCAGTGTAACCCAACGCGCTTTGTCAGGCCTCAGTATGAGTTCATTTCGGATTAGCTTTGAAACGAACTGAAAGTGAGAGGATACCTCTCACACACACACAAAAAAAGTAACTCAAACATTATTTACACGACAGGAATTCCATGCGCTCGTATTGTTACGCGTAGGTTTCTGAAAAGGAAACCCGGATGGAAAACCCCGAGCAATAAAACGACAGCATTTCTACACGGCCTTAATTTGGGAACACTTCCATTCTTGTGTAGATCTGTCTATCTCGAGTGGAACCGAAGAAAGAAATCTGATCCATATACGCTTCACTGATTTTCAAACTCTGCACGGTTTGAGTTTTCTGCACGATCAAGCTGGAGATATGACAACCCCCTCCCCCTCCCTGCACACTTCTCCCCTATCTTCTTCACCCCACCCTCCGTCGACGGACACTGAGAAACAGACACAGACACACCCACATGGACACGTAAACACCGACACCGACACACACCGACACACACACACACACACACACACACACACACACACACACACACACACACACACACACACACACACACACACACACACAGAGTCTACTAATTTGGTATAAAACTTTGCGGGAACACATTACCCGCGAAGAAACTAGGGAATGCTTTAGAACTCACAGTGACTGCACACACACACACACACACACACACACACACACACACACACACACACACACACACACACACAGAGAAAGAGAGAGAGAGGGAGAGAGAGAGAGTCTACTAATTTGGTATAAAACTTTGCGGGAACACATTACTCGCGAAGAAACTAGGGAATGCTTTAGAAATCACAGTGACTGCACACACACACACACACACACACACACACACACACACACACACACACACACACACAGAGCAGTGTTAGATAACAGCAAAACAATTGATGTCTGTGAAACTGTGAATGGCCGGCCCCCGGGGGGTCTAAGATTCACTTTGATGTCATTCGACAATAAATTGTTGAAACATGAAACAATAGTTCAGGTTACTCCGCCCCTAGCCGTGGCGATCTTTCTTTTAACCTCGGGCCATCAATCTACAAGTACACTGATATATGTGTCGTTTCATCTCACAAGACGACAAGGTCTTTATAATCTTTATTTGTTTGATGAATTTATTAAAAACAAAATAAAAAAAAAAAAAAACTAATAATTTTTTTAAAAATCAGATGGTAATAGAGTTACCAAGCTATTGTTTAATTTTTCCCAGTTTTGTTTATATGGCCCATTCTGATTCATATTTGAAAGAAAGGGGATGGTGAGAGGTGAAGTAAAAATAACAATAAAGAAGAAAAGAATGTTCACTAAAAGAGCAAATACACTATATCGTGGTGTGTGTGTGTGTGTGTGTGTGTGTGTGTGTGTGTGTGTGTGTGTGTGTGTTGTATCACGCGTGCGTGACTGGTGTGTGAGTGAGCAGAGAAGCAGTGGCAGTAGATAGCAACCCAGGTAAATGTTTAATGCCATGCAGCCAAAGAATTGCGTCTGCAGAATGTCAGTCCTGCTGACCCGTACCACTTTGAACGACACCACTGGAAAAGACTGGTTTCTTTTGGGGATATATTGGAAGCATAATCATTTGAAAAATAACATTGTCCTCAAAGCCATGATAAGTCAGTGACATTCGTAGCCTGCTGGTTAAATGCCTCTGTCTCTTAATGTCTCTCTGTCTCTCACGGTCTGTCTGTCACTGTCTCTGAAACAGTATCTGTCTGACTGTCTGTCTATATTCATATATATCTCTCCTTGCCTCGTTCTCTCTCAACCCCCTCCCCCCTCCTCCTCCCGCCAATTATCTCTTTTATTTGTCACTGTTTCGGTCTTCGGCTCCCGAAAGGCTCGTGTCCGCTTTTTTCAGGAGTGTAGGGTAACAGACCTACACCTGACCCTTGTGGGGGATTGTGACCAGCCGTTTCTGACGACTCGATGCCTGGGTATACTTGTGTGGGCTACGTTTGTAGGTTGAGGATTGGACCGGGGTGTCCGCGAGACTGCAGATTGGGGAGTGTGTGTGTGTGTGTGTGTGTGTGTTTGTCTGTGTGTGTTTGTCTGTGTCTGTGTGTCTGTCGTCTGGTTGTATTTGTGTGTATGTACATACATAGTTTGGGAGATAGTTTGGGAGTAGGGCGGTGTCTGGGTGTCTGTGAGACAGCAAATTGTTGAATGTTCCATGTGTGTGTGTGAGTGTGTGTGTGTGTGTGTGTGTGTGTGTGTGAGGGCGCGCGCGCGTTTGTGTGTGTGCATTTTTCTGTTTCTGTGTATGAATTTGCACGGTTTGTGTGATGATGCGTGGGTGTGCATAAGTTCGCTGAATGTAGCCCATTTTTATTCTCATCTTATTTCAGTCATTTACCTAGTACGTGTCTTTCGGTGTTATATATATATATATATATATATATAAATTGTGCATTGTGTTGTATTATTTGATAGTGTATCATATTTCGCATTGCATTGTATCGTATTGCATTGTAGTATCATGCACTAAATCAGTTTCACACTGTGTTATGTTACATTGCAAATTGCTTTATCATGCACTATATAGTGTTGATCGTGTTACACATCGTATTGTTCATTATCGTATTGTTTTGCATTATCATGCACTTTTGTCACATATTGGTGGCTCATGCACTTCGTATCGCAATGCATTACATTTTTGCGTTGAATGTATTGGATGACGTTCTCTCGTCACGGCAGCTATTTGTCTACCTACTTACTTACATACCTCTTTATCTCTCTAAAACCTACCAACCTACTTATCTGTGATCCGCCTGCCTGCCTGTATCTGTCTGTGTATCTGTCTGTCGTCCGTCCGTCAGCACGCCCCAGTCCCAGCCCCTGTCAAAGCTCACAAGAAGAAACCCTTTGTCTGTGACTGTGACAATGCAAGGAGAGTGTGTGCCCTCACCTCCACACACACGACCGTAAAAAAGCCACCACCACCCTGTGTGGAATGCGACACGAATAATACCCAAACATGTCCCTTCCGCCGCGATGGGTTGTCTTCTTACTTAGCGAGAGCTCTGCTGTTGCAATGTTTTGACTGGGAGGATGAATACTTGGACTTTGGGAGATTTTTTTTTTTGCCCCCCCCCCCCGTTTTAGTGTGCGGGGTGGCGTTTTGGAAATAGTAAGGAGATGAAGGAAGCATCATCTTCTGTCGGCAGGTGTGAAAGTCAGTGCTCCCCCATTCCTTACCCCCTCTCCCCTTCTCCTCTTCCCTTCACTCACCTCACTGTCTGCGCCCCCCCCCCTCCTCCCCACAGCCCCAACCCTCGCCCCCCTCCCCCTTCCTCTCACCACCCCCTCACCCTCAGTATCTTTCTCTCCACCTCCTCACCCCCTCATCCTCAGTATCTTTCTCTCCACCCCCACACCCTCAGTATCTTTCTCTCCACCCCCACACCCTCAGTATCTTTCTCTCCACCCCCTCACCCTCAGTATCTTTCTCTCCACCCCCACACCCTCAGTATCTTTCTCTCCACCCCCTCACCCCCTCACCCTCAGTATCTTTCTCTCCACCCCCACACCCTCAGTATCTTTCTCTCCACCTCCTCACCCCCTCACCCTCAGTATCTTTCTCTCCACCCCCACACCCTCAGTATCTTTCTCTCCACCCCCTCACCCCCACACCCTCAGTATCTTTCTCTCCACTCCCAAGACAGACAGAGTGACCCAACTACGACCCCAAGTGGCTGAAGATCGCTACGCCTCATGATTTTAATGCTTATGAATCATGCGTGCTCAGAAGCACGGTGCAGCCGGAATTCATCGCACATACATGGTGTAACCTGTTGTTGTTTTAAGTGCATGAGTGCACATATTGTTTGAAAATATATACATGTCTTGTCTTGGGTTCATATTAACATTGTTCTTTTTATGAGTTGCATGTTTGGTGCTTCTTATGTCTTTCCAGTGTGTGTGTGTGTGTGTGTGTGTGTGTGTGTGTGTGTGTGTGTGCGAGCGTGAGTGTGTATGAGCGCGCGATCGCGTGTGTGTATGCACGTGCGTACTCACGTGTGTGTATTTAATGTTAACATGCATAGTACATGTACATGTATACGTATACATTGCATGTTTGTGCCACACGTGTATGAATACAACCTGTGTGTGTTTACGCATGTAAGCATGTGTGTATTTATCTGTATATACACGTATACAAAATGTGATTTATATGAAAAGATTTATGTATTTTTCTATGTATGTATGCATGCGTGTACGTGGGATTATTTTTTATTTTTTTATTTTTTTTAGGTATGTATGCGAGACTTCGACCTAACCACAGTAATTTCAACATTCTTTCTTCAGAAGCACGACATCTTAATAGCACGTTTACCACCCCAGTTTTCCAACAGTAGAAAACAGCGGAACAGTGCTTTTCAACCGACAAGGTCTTGACAGTCGAACACAAGTACAGACGGACTGTTCTAGTAGGGCGTGGACGAGGGAAATCACGCTAGGCGTGTAATTTGGCTCAAACACAGAATCGCAAAGGCTGTCCGGACTGCGAGATTATAGTGGTCGTGACCGCTTTGGACTGGTTCGCCCTTGACTATTCTGCACTGTTACTTTACATTTTTGTGTTGTTGTTTTTTTTGTTGTTGTTTTTTTAGTTTGTATTGATTAGAGAGAGAGAGAGAGAGAGAGAGAGGGGGGGGGAGATAATTCAATCTTGAACAGTTTGAAATATGCAAATGCACATGTACGCACACACATCATTCTGTTTCTTTTTTTTCCCCAGTCTTTGTCTGTCTCCCTTTCTCACCGAACCCCGCCCTCAAAACCATGCACACACACACACACACAAATGCATACGCGCTCTCCCGCACACCAGTTTTGTACTTTGAACACACACGCGCATGTACATAACACTGTACCACACACGCACGCATGCACACTGATGAATATGTGCAGTCATACGTGATTGGCACATACGATTATGTGCAACCGAGCACACACACACACACACACACACTCTCTCTCTCTCTCTCTCTCACACACACACACACACTCTCTCTCTCGTTTTCTCTCTCTCCCCTCTCTCTCTCTCTCACACACACACAGAGCAGCAGCCGTTGGCAGGATTTCAACCCTGACCTATCAGTTGTCTCTTGTGCCGCTGGCGACAAACATGACTGACAGTTTGCCGAGAACTGAACACTGTCAACCCGAACTGTTTACTCAGCGTTCTGTCCTCGTGCCAGCTGCGGCTGTGTTCATTGGCTGGAAGCACGCTGCATTCTCTCTGTCAGGTCATGCGACTGGTGTTCTCCTTTAGGTCACACCATGAAGAGTGCATGTTTGTGGTTTGTGTGTAAGGTGTTAGCTTAGAGTAATGGTGTTTCAAGTTTGCATTGGGTAGGCATGACCAGCGCATTAAAATGTCCTCGTGTATGTTTGTGGTTTGTGTGTAAAGTGTTAACTTAGAGTAATGGTGTTCAAGTTTGCATGGGTAGGTTTGACCAGCGCATTATAATGTCCTAGTGTATGTTTGTGGTTTGTGTGTAACTGTAAGGCGTTAACTTAGAGTAATGGCGTTCAAGTTTGCATGGGTTGGCTTGACCAGTGTATTATAATGTCCTAGTGTGTGTTTGTGGTTTGTGTGTAAGGTGTTAACGTAGAGTAATGGTGTTCAAGTTTGCAAGGGTATAGGCTTGACCAGTGAATTATAATGTCCTAGTGTAAGTTTGTGGTTTGTGTGTTAGCTGTTAACTTAGAGTAATGGTGTTCAAGTTTGCATGGGTAGGTTGACCAGCGCATTATAATGTCCTAGTGTATGTTTGTGGTTTGTGTGTAAAGTGTTAACTTAGAGTAATGGTGTTCAAGTTTGCATGGGTAGGCTTGACCAGCGCATTATAATGTCCTAGTGTATGTTTGTGGTTTGTGTGTAAAGTGTTAACTTGGAGTAATGGTGCTCAAGTTTGCATGGGTAGGCTTGACTAGCGCGCTATAATGTCCTAGTGTATGTTTGTGGTTTGTGTGTAAAGTGTTAACTTGGAGTAATGGTGTTCAAGTTTGCATGGGTATAGGCTTGACCAGCGCATTATAATGTCCTAGTGTATGTTTGTGGTTTGTGTGTACGGTGTTAGAGTAATGATGTTCAAGTTTGCATGGGTAGGATTGACCAGCACATTATAATGTCCTGTTTTAGCGTCCTTAATTATTACACCTTTTGGTTACATTTTCATTGTTTGTTGGACCAAAAACGGAAAAAGCAAGATGGTAGCACGTTAGTTTAGCGACTGAATCCACGTTAAAACTGTGTAGAGTAGAGCACAAAAGAAGAGTCGAAATGCACTGAAAATGGGTTACAACATCTACAAATGGTAATATCGTTTCACAGATGCACAAAAATTGCCGGTAAAATAGGTTCCTGAATTTAGGATGCTGAAATAGGACTTTTACCGCATTGGTTTATGCGTAGGTCAGACATCAGTCAGCTCCTTTGTTGTTGTTTGTTGTTGTTGTTGTTGTTGTTTTTTTTTGCAAAGCTGATGTGGTGCAGGGTATATGGATCATTCTGCATGTTTTGACATCTTTGTGAAACTGAAACTGATTAAAAGTTTCCTGCTCGTAAACATTAACTGTGCCAAATGTTTTGCTCAAATGGTTGGTACTTTTAGCATCTGCTCAGCTGACAATGGGAAATAGCAGTGTAAGAACGTTTGTTTTATTAACTGTCAGAAATGCCTCTATGATGTCGCCCGTCAATTAATTTCTCCTACCGGACGAAAGTTTTAGTTTACAATAACAGGTCCAATTAGCCAAATACCTATTTGATGATCCGTTGTAATGACTGAGCGTGTAATACTAATAGTTCATGATAAACTTAATAGACAGTCATACATCGATGGCAAAAGTGTGAGATATTATTTTAGAATCTGTGACTAAAATCCAAGAGACACGGTATACAAGTCCATCGAGTGCAGAAACACTATCTTACAACAGAAGAAAAAGGTTTAAGTTTCCATAGCCTTTTACGGCAATTGGGGCAGTGAATTCTTATCCACTGTGTCTAGGGCATAACATAGGAAGGCGGGGCCCAATTCTCTCCTTCCGCAGACAAACTGTAAGTATGAAGCGTGTGAACGCTGTGCTCAAACCCCTGCAGATTGTACCACGGTATTTCTTCCCATGAGGTTTTTTTTTTTCTCCAAGGACAGTTCTGATCGTGAAAGAGAACAGACAGCTTTTCAGCTTGATAGGAAATCAGTGAACCGATGCCAACAGGAACTGATCTAGATCAAAGCCGACAGTTGAACTGATTGATGCATAGTCAGGTTTGATTTTTTATTTTTTTTTTACTGATTGCGGTCTCCGCAGGAGTATATCTACAGGTCAATGTATTAGAAATATCAGTATAATTATTTACATACATGTATACATGTACACAATATAAACACACACACACACACACACACACACACACACACACACACACACACACACACACACACGTCTCTGCAGTTTGTGTAAATACATAGAGAAACAGACATGTGTGTGTGTGTGTGTGTGTGTGTGTGTGTGCGCGTGCCCGCGAAATACGTAAACTAATTCAGCCTGATTCTAAAAAAATATCAACAGTAACACCCCACCCCACGTGAGAGCTTCCCACTGTGTCCCTTCTATTCATTATA
>NC_134876.1:4893130-4895630 GCF_041734735.1 Babylonia areolata | reverse complement strand
GCCGTTTCCGGTTTGCTCCACGCATTGTCCATATCCGGCCATTACATCAGTTCTGTCTCCCAGTTGCCTCGTCTGTCAGTTCTTTGGATGGGTGGCAACAATCGTGGAGTGGTAAGACTGCCCAAAGCTGCAGATGCCCTGAAGCAAGCGTACCCACCCCAGTTTGTGACGCCTTCCCATAATTTCTCTTTTTTCCCATTTCCTTTCCTGTTTTCCATTTACTTTTTCCCTTCCCTTTTTTCCTTTGCCGACTTCCTTTTCAATGTCCTTTTCCTGTTCGCATTTCCTTTCCCAGTTCCCCGTTCCCTTCCCATTTTCTTTCCCCGTTCCATTTCCATTTCCTGTTCCCTTTCCCCCTTCTACGTTCCCTCCCCTGTTCCCTTACCTCATCTAAGTTCCCTCCCCTGTTCCCTTCCCCCTTCTAAGTTCCCTCCCCTGTTCCCTTCCCCCTTCTAAGTTCCCTCCCCTGTTCCCTTCCCCCTTCTAAGTTCCCTCCCCTGTTCCCTTCCCCCGTCTAAGTTCCCTCCCCTGTTCCCTTCCCCCTTCTAAGTTCCCTCCCCTGTTCCCTTCCCCCTTCTAAGTTCCCTCCCGTGTTCCCTCCCCCTTCTAAGTTCCCGCCCCCCTTTTAAGTTCCCTCCCCTGTTCCCCCCCCCTTCTCAGTTCCTTCCCCTGTTCCCTTCCCCCTTCTAAGTTCCTTCCCCTGTTCCCTTCCCCCTTCTAAGTTCCTTCCCCTGTTCCCCTCGCCCACCCACCCCTATTTCCATTCCCTATTCTTTCCTTTTTCCCTGTTCCCTTCCCACTCCCATTCTCTCCTCCTTTCTTTCCATATTCCAGTTCCCCCTTTCCCGTTTCCCATTCTCCTTTCCCATTCCCCGCATTCTGTGTGTTTCCCTTTCTCCTTTCCCATTCCCCGCATTCTGTGTGTTTCCCTTTCTCCTTTCCCATTCCCCGCATTCTGTGTGTTTCCCTTTCTCCTTTCCCATTCCCCGCATTCTGTGTGTTTCCCTTTCTCCTTTCCCATTCCCCGCATTCTGTGTGTTTCCCTTTCTCCTTTCCCATTCCCCGCATTCTGTGTGTTTCCCTTTCTCCTTTCCCATTCCCCGCATTCTCACACACAGCACCCTTTAGTTAGTTTCAATGCATCCTTTTGACAAACACCAGCCAGCTTCGTGATGTAAACGTGAAGAACAGACCTGAAAAAAAGCTGGTTGTGAACAGTGGTCTGCATGCTCTGAATGAAGTGAAAACATCACAGTGACGGTTGGTGTGCACACATTCTCAACTGTGTTGCGCAGAAGCAAAGAAAAGAAAACGGAACAAAACAAAATACCCAACCCCCCCCCCCCACCCCACCCCCCAAAAAAGCTAACAGTGTGCTTACCTTTATTTAAACACGCAGTGTTTAACCCAACACGTCTGTCGTTGTGGCAAGTGGTAATTTCGAGTTTGTATCTGTCTCTCTGTCTCTTGTCTGTCCGTCTCTCTGTCTGTCTCTGTCTCTCTGTTTCTCTCTCTTTCAGCCGCACGCGCGCGTGCGCAGACACACACACACACACACACACACACACACACACACACACACAAATAATCGTACTTGCTGTCCGAAGCCGCAGGTAAATACATCGGTTACAATTGCAAATCTTCAAAGAATGTAAGGGTACATAGCAGTAGCACTGACATTCAGATTTGATGTGCATGAATCAAATATCATTGTTACAATACAACTCTTTAAAGGAATGCAAGTAAAGCTATGTAGCATTCAAATTCAAGGGGTAGAGAAAGCCTCATTTATTGTGTGAAGTGGAGGAAACGGCCCGGAAGCAGAAACATCAGAAAAAAACCCAAACACTTTATGATATAATGTGCACAAAGACACACACACACACGTGCGTGCACGCACACATATGCGCACACACACACACACACACACACACACACAAAAGCACACACACACACACACACACACACACACACACACTCTCTCTCTCTCTCTCTCTCTCTCTTTCGCGCGCACGCGCGCGGTCAATTATGAAAGATTGTCTTTTTTTTTTACTCCCGTTTCTCGCGTACTTATCATAATCATATCGTCCCCATTAAACACCCACATGAATGCCAGTCTCCATCAGATAAAGAACGGATCTTACAAAGACAGTTATAGGCGGACACAAAATGCTTTAGGTGCTCTGAATGAAGTCAGCACCACAATGACGGCTGGCCGTTCTCAGCTGCGCTGCGCATTAACATGTCAGCGTGGGCTTTTGCTAAACAGCCATCTTAACAGAAGTCCCATAAAAAGCAAAAAGAAAAGAAAGCAAAAATAAAGAACAAACGAAAAGCATTTAAGTTAGCTGAGCAACACACTCCCGGAAGAAGTCTCCTTTCAAAAACGTGCAGCAAACAATCCCGTACATCCTCTTGTGTTCGTGGGCTGCAACTCCCAAGTTTATTTGTGTGCATAGGCTATGTGTGGGATTTTACGGTCATGGGCTGCGGCTTCCAG